>NW_003101673.1:1315328-1333238 GCF_000003855.2 Blastomyces gilchristii SLH14081
AAATTGATCAGATATAGTCTGTTAAAACAGCTATATACTATCTTTTAATAATTTGTTTTATTACAGTCTCTTATTATTTTACTTTACTTTTTTCTTTCTATTCTTTTCTATCTAGACTGACCGTGTGACCGTGTCTGAGACCAGGATCAAACTTTACAGTTATCATATTGTCTAAAAGCATTACTTCTGGTCATGATTTGTGTTCATTACATTGATCTCAAATCACATTATTTCAAATATTAAAGGTCTCAGATTCACTTTTCAAATAAAAATCTAGTCACAGATAAAGAATATGTTTGAATTCTTAGTCACATTTTCATTCTGATCTTATTATTAAGAATGGCATCAAATAAGATCATGAAATCATTTCTCACTTACATAATATCATAACATAGTGCTCATTTGTTGCAAATTCAATAGAGAGTATTATTAAATATTATTACTTTTCTGAACACAGATCATAATTCATATAATTTTAATTATAAAAAAAACATAAAATACAAAAAAAAATAAAAAACAAAAAACAAAACAATCACAAGAAAAAATCACAATAAAAAAAAAAAAAAAAAAAAAAGAGAAAGAAAAAAAAAAGAAAAGAAAAAGAAAAAAATAAAAAATAAAAATAAAAAAAAATCAAGATCACAGAGCTGCAGTACTCTTAAAATACTCACTCTTCAGAGTCTTTACAATGTTCATTATCAACTGTGTATTTCTCACAGTGAGAGTAACATGACTGTGATGAGTCATTATCTTAATATTATCTAACAAATAATCAGTATATATCTGTATAAATGTGAATAATTAGAAAACATACACTTAAAAAGTGTGATCAGAGTGAACTCTGCTGTCACTTGAATGATATTAAGAGTAGAACACTGAAATTGATGATTTTCTTCATTGATTTCACAGATAAGATATGTGAAGATGATCTTGAGAAATATAAGATTCTCTGACTTCTGATAAAAATGAATCTCACAGAGAGACTCTATTTTCATGATATCAGAGACTGAGTATTATTAAAAAGTGTTACTTTCATGCAATACACATGCACTTACTATGACAATTCATTCTCTGTGCATGTAACTGAGAGTTACAGCCTTCTCACACTGCACAGCTCTTTCTGAAATACTGTTATTGATTTACAACTCACACAGTCTCTCAGTTCAGCATGTGCTGTGTGTATACAGCTCTGCATGCTGAGGCTGTGTTGATCATTATAGTCTGACATGATACTCACTTTTCATGAGTCATGTTTTGTTTGAGAGAGAGGGGAAAGACACAACTGTTATTTTATTGAGAAGAGAATGAATAATTAGTATTATTAAATATAATTTGATTCATCTGTATTTAAAATTTGATTAGTCTATACTCTTCAATTTGAGAGTTTCTATGAGTATTTTAATAGTTTTCATATCAGCTTGAACTTAGTGATGAGTTGAAGAAGAAGAGAAAAGAGAGAAGAAAGAAATGAGAATAACTTATCTTTATAATATGAAAACAGAGAATTACTGCAATTATTCTCTCTAGTAACAAAGATCTGTTTTCTGCATGTATTTCTGATATAGATTATATGATAAATGCATACAAAGAATATCAATAGTACATGCATTGAATGAAGATAATATTGCTATATAACACTGTAGCTGTTTCTGTATATCTCTGAAAGCTGTTAATAGTTTCTTTATCTCTTTATATTTGATAAGTTAATAATATATTTCAATACACTCTCTCTTTCATTATCATCATCATTATCATCATCATCATCATTATCATCATCATCATCATTATCATCATTATCATTATTATCATTATCATATCATTGCCTGCCTTCACTTCTCTCTTAATACTCATCAAAATCAATCATGTCATTTCTCTTCAAATATTCTGCAGTTCTGCAGATCATCAAGGCGCGTGAGCATCATCACAGATTAAAGAGAGAGAAGAAGAAGATGTTCAAGTACAGAGAGACAGATTGTAAGACATATTATAATATCTTGAAGAGACTCTGTAAGAGAGTAGAATGATAATAATTTTAAGTAACACTTCTGATAGATTTAGACTGAACTAAGTATAGAAATAATGCAGATGACACTGTCTGTGAGAGATTGAAAAAGAAGATAGTGAAGAGTCTCATGCAGTAGTAATGAGATTAGAAGAAGTTCTGAGAATAATTTAAGATCAAGATAAAGAGAGAGAGAGAGAAGAAGAGTGTTACTATAAATAAGTAGTGACAGAAGAAGATTGAGAAGATATTAAAGTGAGAGATAAAGAAGTCAAAACTGATAAGTTCTTTATTAAGAGATAATGATTTTTGATAATACTTCTGTTCTCTAATTGATTAGCAGAAGCTGACAGAGAAGAGGATTTGAGACCTTGTTCAGATCTCAAATATGCTTCATAATTCAGAATATTGAGAAGACAGCTCTATTCTCTGAGTATATCAATCTACTCACTACTGAGATAAAATCTGAGATAGTAGACTAGAAAATGCAGGATTTTGAGATGCAGATTAATCTGATTAAGAAGAAGTAGTAGACACTCTTCTCTGAGAAGACAGTAGAGAGAGATTTTGAGATGATTATTATCTCAGATAAGAAGAAGAAGAAGAAGAATGAGAATAAAAAGTGAATTATAAAGAATGATAAGAAGAATAAGAAAGAGAAGAAAGATAATAAGTAGAAAAAGTTTTTTTCTTTTTATATTAGTTAGTTATAAGTTTGTAACTATTAGTTAATAATTGAAATTAATTTTAAGTTTTCAAAAATTATTGTACAAGTTGTAATCAATTATCAATATCAGAAATAATATATATATATATATTTAACTATCATGTCACTATAATGTATAAGTATCAACATTTTTTCAATATTGATATTCATAATATTAATATATTTTTAATGATATTATCTGATAATGCAATTTAATAACACTCTCTTTCATAATATTAATATATTTCAAGAAATATAACAGAGATTAATCAAGATTATTTATTTACTTTTATATATTGATAATATTCAATCTGAGTTAGTACTAAAATTATAACTAAGCTAAGAAAGAAGATTATTTTCTCTTATATTAATTCTTCTTACACATATCAGTGATCAGTTATTAAAAATAAATTATTATCTTTCTTAAATTATTATTATATCTTCTGAATTCACTTCTTTCACTTCTTTTACTTCTATTGAAGATTTATAAACTCTTTAAGAAATCACTATAAATTATAAAATCTATATTGTTTACAATTTAATACAGAATACTCTCTTTCAATTATAATAAATAATCACTTCATTCTTCACATCTGATTTCAGGTTATAAAATTTATGAAAAACTTAACACAAATACTGAGATGAACTATGAAATAATTATTAATAGATTATATTGTAGATTACTGAAGAGTCATCTCTCTACTACAATCACTGCAACTTCATTCAGAAATATTCATTATAAACTGATTATAGCTCTGAAGAAATTTTCTGATATCTGAAGTCATCAGAATACAGATAATAAAAGAAAAATAATCAGAAAATTACTACTGAGCTGATAAGTTACTCTATCAGATAATGATTTTTAATAATACTAACTTTTTAATTTGAAGAAAATTATGTAAAAATAATTATATATCAGTACTCTGATTCTATAACTCTCATCTGATAACTTCTGTGAATAATTACTTTATATATATATATCTCTGAATCTTTCTCTTCAATCAATTAAAAATCTCAAATTCTGAACACTTCTTCAAATGCTTAATTTAAATCTTTATATTTCACATCAATTCTGTCTTCAGTTCAATCTTGAGATACACTACAAAGTTAATATATAATATTTAGAATCAGAGTTGAAGAATCTTTGAAGAGTGTCTCTCACAGTGAATGCATGAACTAGTATAAATAATCTTACATTTATAAGAGTTATATATTATTACATTGATGAGAACTGAACTTATTAAGAGATATTAATTGAATTTAAATCATTGATCAGTAGTCATACTGAGAATACTGAGAATTATATAACAGAGATATTAATAACTGTGATTAAAAATGACTATTAAGATATTAGTCTCAGTTTTCTTACAATTATAACTGATAATACTGTAAATAACTATACTATAATAAACAGCTTAGAGCAAAAATTGACTTTGCATTTCTGAAATAATAAACAAGGTCATATTCTCTATATTACTCATGTGATTTAACTTGTGATACAAACACTGATAAAGAATCTTAATATTAAGATAAAGAATAATGAGATGACTGATTCTTGAAATAAGAATGAGATGAAAGTGATTACTCAAGTAACTTATATATTTACTTTATAAAAGATAATGTTTTTTAACAACACTTTTTAATATTGCTTTTTAATAATGCTTTTTAATAACACTACTATTAATTTTGAATAGATTGACTAATAATTTAAATATCACAGATTTAAAACATTGTTAATATGATTTGTATCTTCTCTAAATAACAATAATAATTTCATAATATTTAATAAATAAACAAATCAGTCACATCACTGAATATAATACAGAATATTAGAACACAGTGAAGTTTAACATATGAGATGACTGTTCAGACTCTTCAATTGTATCAGATGATTGATCATTGAGTGTAACACTCTGATCAGGAAAAGATTCAGATATTGAAACTTTCAGATATAAAGTGAACTCAGTTGAAATATGTGATTGATTTACTGTTTCAGTTTTATAAGATAATAAAGACAGTCTTAATTACTCATACATCAATGCTGCAGTCAGCCTGATGAGTGTATAACAGTTTATTTACTTATCTTGAGAAGCAGTTGAATCACTTAAAAAGAAATTCAGTCTGAGATAATACTATAGTGCAGGCTATTATTACTGTAAGAGATAAACTGGTATATTACTACAGCAAAACTGAACAATCTTTTACAGAGTACTATACTATAGTAGCTCTACTAGATCTCTTCTGTTAAATTAATATCTACACTTCTCAAGATTGAATAGAGGAGAAATAAGACTCATATGTTAAATTAGTCTAAGACTACTATAATATCAACTATCAGAGATTTGAATAAGCAGATATTAAAGATGTAAAGACAGTGAAATATAATTCTCTAATAAGTAATAATCTTTGATAACACTTCATATCACATAGAACTATAATACTAACTTTGAAACAGAACTTATATACATTGATTACAACTGAAAATCAGATAAAACTATATACTTATAAAACTGAATTTGACTGCTATTTTCAAGATAATTCAATAAATTTATACACTAAATCAATTCTAGAGTTATAAAAAATTATTGAGAGTATATATTCAACTGTTACACTGATGATGTATAATATTCTAATAATTTCATTAATAGAGATAAGAATAGAGTAAAAGTTCAACTCAAGCTGAGATATTTATCACTATCATCAGAGATAATTATAAGAAGAAATAATCAAGAAACTTATAATTATAAAATATAGAATTATCAGACAGTTTAATATCTCTGATTACAGTATATCAGAGAAGTGTAGTTTTCATAAGAAAGTGAAGAATAAACTTGTACAAGAATGTATTTAATTGTTTCATAAGTATTATTAATAATTGTTATCAAATTCTGATTATATAAACAATCACTGAATAAACTGAATGAGACTGAATTTGATCTTCAGTCTCAGTCTCATTCTGATTTTGAAAGAATGATCATCTTTCACAGTTTATTCTGAGAAATTACTCTCATTTCACTGTTCTTGAATTAAATCTGGTCATTTTTCACATCATTTCTCTCAGAAATGATCCATTTTCAGATTTTTTTAAGGCTTGGTCCTGGTGAGACTCACACCAAGAATTATATGAGATCAGACTAAAGGGGATCAAATGTGAAATTCATGATTCTAGCAGCCAGTCTATTTCTATCTATCTATTTAATGTGTTTATCTTTAAGACTGTGTTCTCTTTTCTTTTATCATATCAAATGATTTCAAAGTATTAGAAGATGTTAAAATACTGTAATTTATAAACAGTTTTTATATTCTAAGCTGAAATTTTCTGATTTTATATATCTAAAATTGATGAATATATAATAGTTAACTTTATAGATATAGGAAAAACCCTGAGAACTTTTAGTTCTCAGATAGATGTCATAGTCTCTGACTACATACATCTATAATTGAAGAATAATAATAATAATAATAATACTCTTCTTTTATTCTTCTGAGTAGAGAGTAATCTTCTTTAAATCTGATTTATTACTTATATTCTCTTTCTCACATCTCATCTGTTTATATACATAGTATTTATCTGAGTGTGAAGTTTTCTCTTAATAAGTAGAGTAGTATCAATCAGATACTCTTCTGCTTACTACTTCTTTATACACTATCTTTTGAGATGTTCTAGAATCACACTGACATGATAACTATGAATTACTTTATAGATGAAATTATCATACTCTGAAGAAGTCTGTACTTCTCACCAGTTTTTAGACATGCTATCAGATGTGATTCAAAGATTGCTTAAGTCAGTATATAATTACAGATGTATGCCGGCTTCTTATATATGTTATCTAAATTAATTAGTGGCCGCTAGAGCCTCTTTACATTCATAAGCATGTTCAGAAGCGGCCGCGTTATTATCCGGCGGTCGTACGTTCTTCCGAACCACACTATTTCAATTCTATTCAATCTCAATCTGATTATCTGAGCAAAAATCTCTTTCAATAACTATGTAACTCATTTGAAGTGATTGACTTAAATAGCACTTATATATACTTTGTTCAACAATTATTGAAATTGAAATTGAAACAGATGCTTAATTTTCAGCTTACTATAACTCTAACTATACTGATGAAGGTGAAAGGTTGGTTGATTATCGAGATCTATCTATTATGCGGCTTTTTATGTGTGATAGGTGTTCGCCAAGCGATCAGCGAACACCTTGCTTAGGCGGAAGCGGTCGGCTCGTAGAGAGGGAATCCGACATATTACAACTTTTAAAATCTTTATTATGATAAATTCTGGCAGAAGTTGACTTTCTACATTTAGATAACATTGTGCATACAGATCTTCAATTCAGAAACATGCTTTTTGAGATTGACAATTCTAATATGTTCTCAGTATTTGAAGAGACTGAGTTGACACACTCTGCACTGAGAAAGATTCTCAGTGACTGTATCATTTACAAGAGTCAGTGAATTCCCTGCTCACAGTGTCTTTCTATTATAACAGATTTTGGCAAGAGCAGATTCAGTGATGAAGATCACAGAGAACAAGATATTATGTCAGATGTTCTACAGAGCAGCAGAGGTTATTCTCAAGATGAATTGAGATAATAAAGTTGATATTTGAAGCATTGCTATAGTGGTCAGTGACAATTACCCTTTGTTATATTTTGACGGCTTTAGTTGACATGTCTTCAATTACTGTTTGGTCAGTTTTGGGATCTTGTAGCTGGGGTCAATCAGATGATAATGACGAATGCCGTAGGAGGAGTTTTAGTAATCGATCCAGGCATTATCCCCTGGCGGGGCCACGGCCAAGCAGCTCCCATAGTGCGGGTCAATTTGATCAAATGGTTTCTCCTTGAAATCTTCATGTGAGCTCCAGCAGGGTGAAAGAGTCAGAGACGTTCATACTGGCGGCACATTTCCTCGAGACCAACCAGGCTTCCCATCCTCGATTTTCTCAAGGGATCCAATGGGCGTAAGATTTGGAGCCGAACCAGGCTAGGCCGCATTCAATCGGGATGCGTCTCTCTTCAAGCCCTCTCTCTGTCTGGGCCTCAGAAACATCCAGCTCTTTTTTTCAAAGATGTGAAGCGCAAGTTCTCTAGGAATAAAATCTGTTTGAATCGTTAAGATCGAAATTTGTCGGATGACAAGGCGGGAACCATTGTTTGTTTGCCATTTGATTGTCTGATCGGTTGTCCTTGAATGCAGCGCGAATTAAGTTTGAAAACCCCGAGCGTAAAATTGTCTCTTCCTCGGGTAGATTCATAAGAATCAGTGTGATAATTTCTGATGACAGGCTTGTAATGCAGCAGTCCATTCCTTGAAAGGATTCGGATAGATTCAGAGAATCCATTGTTAGAGGTGGAAAACAGACATGCGACAAACCTTGGCGGAAATTCACACGGTATTTTATACTGAATATCCAGCTCTTTGTTATTCCCATCCATCCACTGCATAGTACTCCGTATTCTGAGCCCCGACCCGCAGCTCTATATAACCATGACAGGTATACAAAATATTAGTAATATGATCATGAAAAGCAGCCATTTAGATATTAACGTTATGTGGTTAGTATGATCTCGGCGGCCAGAGGTTAGCGGGTTTCAAACTTAATGCCCCCGCTATACTCTGTATACATCCCTTACGGGTGAAATTGAAAGAGGGCGGTCGGTCCCTTTCCCCTCATCTTAACAAGTAAGGCAAATGCTGAGGATGCACGCGCGGATGTTTGTTTGTGTTGTTTGTTGGTGTTGAAACTCAGAGGTAACTTAAAAAGGATAAATAGTTTTGTATGTAATATTGCAGACTCGTTGGAGATATGAGAGTATAGGAAAGAAAAAGAAAAGGAAGAAGAAGAAGAAGAAGAAGAAGAAGAAGAAGAAATAAAATAGAGGGAGAGAAAAGAAAAGAAAAGAAAAGCCCCAAGCCCGAAGCCCCTCAAGCCATAAAAGAGGGCAGGGGGGAGATAGAGAAACGGAACCAAATATAAAAAGAAGTGATAAAATCGAATCCTCGTTCGTGAACGTATGTATATCCTTTCATATCCAATCCAATTCAACCCAATCCAATCCACTACGCCCACCTCTTCTCATCCATCTCCTTCTCCTTCAATCCGCCCATCCTCTCTAAGTCAAGACTCTGAAACCGTTCCGTAGAACCACCCTTCCCGCTCCCGCTCCCACCGGGCTGGCGCTGCTGATATGGCGGCAAATCCTCATCCCCCTCCTTCCTGCCACCATCCTCCCTCCCTTCATCTAGCGGCTCCAATCCAATGCCCCCCTTCTCACTAATGCGCACAACAACCACGCGCCCACTCATCCGCTTCCCGGCCGCATCTTCCTCTTCAGGGAATGTGATGCGGATCTCCGGCACGGGGCTGGATGGTGGACTTAGCGACGATGAGGAGGAGGACGACGGGGAGCTTGAGCCCTTCTCACCGATGAGGAAGACGGAGTCTCTGTTTGAGGCGGAGATGGTGAGACCGCGGCCACGTTGGCGGCGGTTGCTGCTGCTGTTGTGCCGGTGGTCTTGGTAGAGGGGCAGTTCTGATTGTTGTTTTTGGCGCCTGCGGCGGAGGACGAGGTAGGAACCGATGAGGGCGATGGAGAGGAGGATTAGGGCTAGGAGGGAGATTAGGAGGTTTACGCTTGAGGAGTTTAGGCCACCATTGTCATTGTCGTTTCTGTTGTCATTGTCATTACCGCGGGCGGTTAGGTGTCGTAGCGCATCCATCGATTTAGGGGTGGAAGGTTTTCCGTTGTGTTTTCGGTGGATATCTTGTAAACAATAAAGTTGAATAGGATGGTGGATGTCCTTTTGGCGTTTTTGTTTTTTATTTTTTATTTTTATTCTTTTTCCGTAATAGAGCGAATTAGAATTGTAGATAACTAGATGTCGAATCTAGGATAATAAGGAAGGAGTGACGGTAATAGTATAAGAAGTGTTGGCGACAACGGGTCCTTGCTCGAAGTGTTAATTACACATCCGCCATCCGCGAAAGCAAACTGTAGACGCGCACAAATAGGGAGGGTGGTTGGTATTAACGATCTCGAAGGAATATATCACAAGGGCCTGCTGCTTTGTATTCTTTTTTATTTTCCGATAAGAGGGACGAGGGAGCGTGATGGGAGGAGGGCCAAGCAGGTGGTTTTTCTCCCTTTTGATTTTCTCCCTTTTCTTCTCTTAGAGACACAAGGGCGATAAATTAAATTAGGGGTGAAGAGGGGATAGTTAGCGAAGGAATAAACAGCACGGCGATCAGCTGAAGGAATGAAGCTGATACCTGCAAAGAATGAATGACAAGCGATAAGAGGAGGTGAGATAGTTGGATGGAGGATGAGGATGAAAAGAAGAGAGAAAGAAAGAAAGAAAGAACGAGAGAGGAAGAGAGGAGAAGAGAGCGAACTGTTGAACAGACAGCGAACAGCGAACAGCGAAGAGCGAAAAGGGCGGGCCAGTAATTAGTCGTTGTTATTAGTTACTTTTTTAGTACCTAGTTACTAGTTAACCTAGATAGTTTAGTTACGGGGAGTTAGTTAGGTAGGGTTAGGGAGTGGAGGTTAGGGTTTACCAGCCAGGAACCAAGCCAGGAACCAGCAAACAACAGACGGTCTGGCCACCAATAACAGCCCCGGTTTGGCCGCCGTTCGTGAAGCTTGTAATGGCTTGTATCAATCCCATTACCAGTTCTACGCCCACGGATTGGCCCAGAACGTGCCTGGTTCGCTGGCGGTAAACAAAAAAAAAAACAAACTAGGAATGTCGTCGCCCGGACAAGTGTCCAATCACTGGTCAGGCAGAACTGCTCAGTGGCGTGGCTCCTACACAGTTACAGCGTAAGTTCTAACTAACTGCCCTCGGCCTTCAAGGGTTGTGGCAAAAGAATGGGGGGGGGGGATCTGATCCGATCTGTTGCTGAACTCTTCACGGTGGCTGTGGCTATTAATATCCTGGTTTTGTCAAGCAGCTGCTGATGAAGGGTCGTGACGATGGTTGCATGGATGTCTTTCCTGTCCTTGTGCATGCCATCCCCATAATAATATTAAATAATAATAAATAATGCTGTATCTGTTCTCCGTATGTAATAATATGCTATGCTCGGTTAGATGTTCCTTGGATCATGATGACAGACATCAGATCAGAATCAGGGGTTTTGTTTAAGGTCAAGGTTTCAAATCCAGTCCGAAGCTTCCTGTTTTGTTTTCGGGCAATCCCACCGCAGCACCACAACAAAACTGAATAAAAAGGGGAAAGGAGTTACTGATAATAATTAAAAGAAATCAAAAAGAACTGCAGATTAACCCTTGCCCTTGTTCGCGCTTGAGAAAACCTGCTCATGAGATTATACAGGTAAGATGAGTAGCGTGTCCAGAACAACCCCAACTGCGAAATGCTGAATGGAATACGCTTTTGAATTAATATCCTTACTTTTGAACGTCAGTGCTATCATTACACGGCGGCTGACGGAGGTTCTATCCATATTTCGAAGGTCGGTGACCTAGCTGCTGTCCTGTCCTCTATTTTTGCGGATATGAGAAACAAGCTCTCCGTGCGACCTTTCTCGTGAGAATCAGCCAATTTTTATACTGATTATATTCAATTGCACAGACGAATGTTGTCACTACTTATTGTATTGAATATATAAAATGAGGAAGAATCAATTGTTTTGACAACTAATACAATGCATCTTCAAAATAACTTTTTTCATAGAATTTCACTATTTTATCTGCAGAGATATTTGGAAATATTCTACCATGCTATCTGATGTAGTAATGAGAGCAAGTGATTATCATTGATTGATTGTGCATGAGGTTAAGTAGAAAATTCTACAAGCAGAGGCTTTCCTCATCAGTCAGTACTTACATTATTTGTATTATTATTTATTAGTTACCTTGCCCATGGTTCCTCTGTTACCCCCCTGAAAACTTTCCTCTGTACGCGGTAGACTTCCAAGGTTTTGACCAAAAGCTTCTCAAACTTACCAATTCTTTAAGTAAACATCAGAGCTCAGTTACCTAGGCAATCATTGCTCGTCTGTGATTTTATGTTTTAGGTTTCAGTGTCTGAAATTTTTATGTTTCTTGAAACGACCTTGCTCCAGTGGAAAACCGGATGCTTCAAAAAAGCCCTCCGCAGCCAAAATATTTTTATATACTTACTATAGGAATAACAACGCTTCCGGCTTCTTCAACGGAGACATTCTTCGAGTAAAATATTTAGCATTGTTACCAATTGGGCCAATTATTGAAAACTATACAAAACTAAGATTGAAAGAAATTCAGACATATTCATCGAACCTCTTATGCGCTTGAGATTTTGGACAATTTGGTACATGTAGGCTTGTATTAGGTAGGTAGTTCGTTTCAAGCAAAGCAATACAGACAAAATGGTTTCTGACCAGTCCAGCCCGCGACGACGGAGGATTCGCAGCAAAATTAGAGAAGCAGCGCAACACAGAAGATAAATGTAGGGAAATATAGATAGTAGTTGGTGCATTCCTTCAGCCAGCAGATTCCCAATGCATACGCATGTCTATCACGAGATTCCTTAGAACACAATCCCATTCTTCACCCCATTCATCCCTCCCCCCGCATGACCATCATCATTCATCCGGGAACATCACCATGCAAACCATCTGAGAAGCCGGCCAACCATCTCCCAGAAGGATCTTGACACATTCTCTCTCCTCCATTCACCCTCTCTGCTGAACAACCTTTTCCACCTCCTGGCAATATTGCCTGTCCCGCTCCTCCCTCTTCCTCCTCTATCACCCCATTCTAGCCTAGTGGGGATACTTGAACAATCTGAATGATGCCCAACAACTCACTAAGCAGGTAGACACCCGGAGAACTCCCAGTCCACAATTCCCACAAGATGTCCATTGCGAATGAGCATGGTACTTTGCATGGAAGTCTTCATGTACTAGGACCTGGGGTTCAGCATTGAGAGCTTCAAATAGATCAGTGTCTTTTGAGATGTTCTGTTTCTCAAGGTGTAGGAAGTTGATGAATTTGGCAGTTCTGACATTTTTCAAAGGCTTCTAGTAGAATTTCATCCCTGTTTGCATGGGTATCATAATATATCTCCCGGTCGTAGCAGGAGAGGATATAATCCTTGCTGTTCACGGATGGGCCAATATTATGACAGTCACGAGGGTGGAATTTGGCCTGTGAACATGATAAGCAATTATTCCCTTCAACAACACAGGGGAAAAGAAAGCAGGGGCCCAACGGAAGGTCATCAAGGAAAAAGGAACCCGGAAAACAATGGGCATCCGGGTCAAGGCCTCCAATGAAATCAAATCTTGTCCCCCCAAGTCTGGAAATTACATCAGCAGCACTTTGAATAATAACTAACTGACTTTTTCTGATCCTCAGGGAGCTGTGGCCACGCAACGCTCAGGCGCTTGTCCCTCAATAAACTCCTCAGCTATAAAAGGCTGGCCAGCTTGATCATGCCAGAGAAGAACCCTCAGTGCAGGAATCTCAGGTACCTTTTGAGCAAGGTACTGGAGATAGGCCACCTCGTGACGCAGTTGATACAGGTGAAGAGGCTGGGTTGATTCCTTGGGAATGCGAAGTACGAGCTTTCTAATTTGCTCACTAGTGGGGTTTGTGTGTTTTCCACAGTCGTTTCCTATACAACATGTAAGACAAACCTTACAACTATGTGCTATATGGAGGGGTGAAGGGGTAGATCTTGGAGTGCTAGTAACTGGGAGATATGTCAACAGCTAGACATGATTATATCTGCCAGATGTCAGATATTTCAAGGTCACTGATATGTCCAGCCCTTCTAGCCTCTCAACAACTTCTGCAGCAACTCTCAATGTGCTAACTTTTAGTAACTTCATGTCAATTTCTTCCTCTTCTTCTTTGTCAACACTAGCTCCTCCCCCACCCCTCATATTTACCCTCTGGTCACCTTCACTGCACATCACTAAATCATGACTTAGACAGTTGGTGCTTGTTTGGATAGCCTCCAGATCCTCAAACACAGAAAAAGACCCTGGGGGAGATGGGGGCATCTAACTTGGTGCTTGATGCAGAGTCGGGGACACCACAGAGTGGCAGGTAGCGGCCATGGTTTCTATCAGGTGTCGCTTGGCAGACATGTTTCGGCAAGTTTACTTAGCCAACTGGGGCCGCTTGTCCAGCATGCCCGCAAGTTTGAGCTTGCGTTGTATCCATGCGGAAGGCTTCCCATACAAGGCATGGAAAAATGACAGATTATGTGAGAGACGTGTGATGAATAATCCATAGAAGATTGACTGCAATTGGCGGACCTCGGCATCATACTGCGGCAGCACACTTAGTAGCATCATTTCAATGTGGAAGGTGTAAAGCTTGTGTGATTGAAAGGTTGCTAGCTTGTGGAAAGTTATATGGTGGAAGGATTAGTAAGCCAGATCACGTGACCTGACACCCCCACTTACCAGAGTAACTATACATGATGCTATATATAAAATTCGCCTTCAAATCAAGTACAGGTACAAAAAATGACTGGAAAATGTGTAGCAATGAAAAATCAGTCATGATATACATCATTTTTTATCCCTCTATCCTTCTATCTTCTTTATATTCTCTTTTCAACATGTATATTTCAAATGATTGACCTCTTTAACACAGGCCTTGTAATAATACTTTCATTTCATGAAAGCTTTGATGTGTGTGAGGTTTTTCAGGATTGAAAGTGCAGTGATCTTGAGATCAGTGAGTAAATCTTCAAGACTGTCTCTCAATGAAGCTTTTCTCACTATAGTGATATCTCTTGTAGATATCAGAGAGTTATCAGATTTAACTATAAGTTCTGAAGAGTTCAGTGTATTCTGCACTAAAAGAGTAGATATTCTCACAGAGATATCATAGTCAATTCATTAATTATTAGTGAGTATGAGAAATAATAAACACTCAGATTGAATTTCCTCATCAATGAATAGATTATTAATTAATGAATCAGAAATCACTGCAGTCTCTTAATAGACTGCAGTAAGTAGATCTGATGTCACTGAAGAAATCACTGCAGCTGTTTTACAGACTGCATTAAGTAGAACCTTCAGATTGTGTGAAGTAGTTAATATTAATGAATTGATAAGATGAAGATTCTTCTGAAAGATAATGTCTTTTAATATGTATAAATACTTGTTAAAGAGATTCTTGTGAGGTTTTATGAAACAGACTGATACATTAATAATCTCTGTGAGATTTATCATCTGATAGATCTCTGATTCATCTGTAATAAATAGTTAAGTTCTACTCTCACTATTCTTTTTCTTCTTTTCTTTGAATTTCTTTATTCTTACAGTGTTGTAGATTCTTCAATTATCTGAAGCACTGTCTGAATTGACTAATTAACAGATGTTAAAGTGAGATCTTTTACATTCAGAATATATAGGTGAATTTTCTGATCTCTGATAATTTCAGAAGCTCTCTTATAAACTGTTATAATTATGTTCAGTACAGTCTTCACAGGCTGAATTTAATATATTATTACTGATAGTTATTGTAACTGTTATAGCTGTTATAGCTGAGTTAACTGCAGAATCTATATTCTACAGATTCTTTTTATCTTTTGAAGAATTAAGTCATAAACAGATTTTCTTCATGAGAAGATTAACATTTAATATCACAGCTGTGAATTTGAAATTCTGTATCTTCTCTATCTTCTTCTGAACATAATTTCTTCAATTGTTGAATAGAACTGAGTAGAAGATATCAAATATTCACACATCTGAGAGAGAAGTATTTAACATCTTCAATTTTATAATAACAGACTGAAACTTATTAAAGAATGTGTGTAGATTAATGACCTGTGTGTCATCAAGAGACATGAATTTCAGAACTGTCTCACAGTGTAACTGTGTTTTAAGAACAGAGTATTTCTGTTCAATTGCATTTCATAGAGTATAAGTGATCTGATTTTCATCATACTTGAAGAAATGTAATCTGACATCTGCACTCAAGAAGTTCAAGATAAATGTGTAGAGTCACTGATTTCTGATATCTTAGAATAATGCTTATTCATTATCTCTTTGTAGAGGATTCTGAATCTGTTATTTCTCTATTATATATTAACACTGTGTATCAACCAGTTTTGATTTCATGAAGATGCTTTATGTAATGTAATTAAATGTGTCAGTTAGACTGTTTAATCTCACAGTATTCTTGACATCTTTCTTAAATTGAGAGATTGCCTTGTCAACACAGCTATTCAGTTTATAAAGATTGAATTTCAATCTTTCACTGAGATTAGAATTTCATGTGACTGTACAGTAGACTGACCGTGTGACCGTGTCTGAGACTAGGACCAGATTATTTAATAGTCTCATTATCAATTCAACTGATCTCATTACATGATTTTAACATTAGATAGTAATCTCATACTGTCTCAGTGAGACTTACTGTCTACTCTTGTCACATTTTTCAAATGAGACCATGATTTTCACTTCTTAATTTAAATTATTTTTATTGCTTTAAATGACTTTAAATCTCATTTAAGTGTTATCAAAAAGTGTTACTTTTTAAGAAATTAAAAATAGTCTAAAAAAAATCTTAAAATGTCTAAAAATAGTAACTTTATGTCAAGAATGAGACTAAATGAGATCAAATAAGATCACTTTCTCATTTTTTTCAAGTTATGGTCTCATTTTAAAATCTGATATATAGTCACTTTGCATGTTTTTTTGATAGCCAGTCCCAGCGGGATTCACATCAAGAAATGTATGAGATCAGACCAAATGAGATCAAATGTGAAATTCATGATTCTGGCGGTCAGTCTACTGTACAGACTGTTGATGTGATAATAGAATAATTGTTAACATTCTGTGATTAATCTGTAGAGAATCTCTGTTAACAGAGTTTTTTCAGTTGTAGTTTGAGTTCTAGAACTCTTTTGCTTTCTCTTGTTTATCTCAAGTATTATCTTAAGGATGCTTTATCTGTGAGTCTGATATTGTCTTATCTGAACAGTAGATATCTGAGTATTCATTATTCTCATCAAGAGAATCAGTATCAAGCTGTTAAGTAGATTGAGAGGCCGGCCTGACCATGTCAGAAGCTGTATTCAAATCAGCTTCGAATTGAGAGAGTGTTTCAGAGTGTTTATCAATGAAGCTTTCAAAAGCTTCAGAAGAATATTCACTGACAGAGTATAAGTGTAAAGAATCATCATCATCAACTGCAACTGATTCAGTGAAAAGAATGTGAGATTATGAACATGTATATAAGTGAGATCATGTTAAATCTGTTATCTTGATATTCATTTATTGAATTCTTGTTAATATCATTCTCTTTTCTTGCTTTTTTTTTTTTACAAATGTGATGCATTTTCTGCAAGTCTCTTTTTTAAGCAAGCAGTAGTATTATTGATCATCAAGATCTCAAACACATTAATACTGATAGAATAAGACAATTTTAACTTCTGATGAGCATATCAAATGAAGCAGTAGTTCAAATAATGAGTATATTGACAAGAAATCCTGAATTGACAGTGATTTTGCACAAAACAGGTCTCATAACCTGTGAAAGGTGTAAAGCTTGTGTGATTAAAAGGTTGCTAGCTTGTGAAAAGTTATATGGTGGAAGAATTAGTAAGCCAGATCACGTGACCTGACATTCAATGCTAGGCTCTGAGAAATTTGTACAAGTTTGCTTGTATATACATGTACATGTATCAATCTGATAGAGGACAGAAGCACTCTCTCTGAGAAGTACTAGCTACTCATTCAAAACACACTCAATCTTGATGTCATTCAGGGGAAATATATTTGTATTATTCTTGCTTTGAGAGCGGCGAAAACATTAGAATTAAAAGCTTCACTGTGACAAAGAACAATATACATCAATGATTGAAGTAAAAATTGTGTCTTCAGAATCGCCTGACGAGTTGAGTAATGAGTTTAGATTTTCCTTATGAATTGCCGGGGAAAGTTGTATGTACAGTAGTTGGAAAATGAAAAGCCTAGAGACTCATTGAGCTTGCTAGAACTCTAGTTAATATGATGTAGGCTGGTGATGATGTATGATAGTTACTGGCAGATCTGTTTAGAGGGCGCAAACTGTTGAGCGTACGCTGGTGCCCCTGATGACTCCCTGTCAACAGATGAGCTTGTAACCGTGCCATGCTTACTCACTCTCTGTAGTGAGTGCGCCACAGTGTACAGAAAACCACACTGTAAAGAAAATATTTTAATATAGTAATCTTTAAAA
>NW_003101673.1:1333882-1374370 GCF_000003855.2 Blastomyces gilchristii SLH14081
ACTGTGTAATGAAATCAGTTAAGTTAATAATGAAACTATCACAAAATCTGATTCTGATCTCAGACACAGACACACAGTCAGTCTAATCTAATGTCTATTTATTTAATAATAATCTGTAAGTTCACTCTTACAGTGTATATTTAATTTCTTCTGAAGTTCTGAATTATACTACTCTTGAAGATCTTATTCAACTATCTTATTAAATCAGATATAAGAATATTCTTCACATCTTCTAAGATCTTAACTGCTGTATTAATTTAATAATATAGTTTTACAATCATCTCTGAGAAGATTAATTATGAAGAGACAGTTAATAATCAATCTGTAGATAATGAGATAAAGTGATTGTATACATTATTATCATCATTGTATATATTGAGATTCAGAGCATTATTTTAAATTCATGAGTTTTTACTTGACTTGTTTATAATCTGATAAATATTTGATGAATTAATATATTTACATCTTGCTTACTGTGAGAGATGCAGTCTCTGAATCTGTATAATACTGTCTCAATATACAGTTCATGACAGCTTTGATATACTTGATAATGAATGAGTAAAAATTAATATCTAACTAATGAATTTATATCTTAATTATCTCTTTCTGACTGTTATTCAATACTTAATTCAGTGAAATTCTTATAATTCTTGATTTCTTCTCATTGATTCTTTCATACAAGATGACATATGAGACTTTGAATTCTTGTGACAGAGATATGATTTTTAATTTTGAATTACTTTTATATATATCAACAGCTCTTTGCAACTGCTTCTCAGTGTAATTAGAAGATTTAGACATGATTATAATTAATAATGATTATTTGAAGATGAAGAATAAAGATTATGATTCAAAGATTGCTTGAGTCAGCATATAATTACAGGTGTATACCAGCTTCTTATATATCATACACTAAATTAATTAGCAGCTGCTATGGCCTCTTTACACTTATAAGTAGACTGGCCGCCGGGACCATGAATTTCATGTTTGATCTCATTTGGTCTGATTTCATACATTTCTTGGCGTGAATCCCGCTGGGACTGGCTATTAAAAAAACATGTAAAGTGACTATATATCAGATCTTAAAATGAAATCATGACTTGAAAACAATGAGAAAGTGATCTCATTTAGTCTCATTTAGTCTCATTCTTGACATAAAGTTACTATTTTTAGACATTTTAAGGTTTTTTTTAGACTATTTTTAATTTTTTAAAAAGTAATGCTTTTTGATAACACTCAAATGAGATTTAAAGTCATTTAAAGCAATAAAAATAATTTAAATTAAGAAGTGAAAATCATGATCTCATTTGAAAAATGTGATAAGAGTAGACAGTAAGTCTCACTGAGACAGTATAAGACTACTATCTAATGTTAAAACTGTGTAATGAGATCAGTTGAATTGATAGTTTAAAACTGTGTAATGAGATCAGTTGAATTGATAATGAGACTATCAATTTAACTGATCTCATTACACAGTTTTAACATTAGATAGTAGTCTTATACTGTCTGAGGGAGACTCAATAGCTGATCTGATACATTTTTCAAATGAGGATCATGATTTTCACTTCTTAATTTAAATTATTTTTATTGCTTTAAATGACTTTAAATCTCATTTGAGTGTTATCAAAAAGCATTACTTTTTAAAAAATTAAAAATAGTCTAAAAAAAACCTTAAAATGTCTAAAAATAGTAACTTTATGTCAAGAATGAGACTAAATGAGACTAAATGAGATCACTTTCTCATTGTTTTCAAGTTATGGTTTCATTTTAAGATCTGATATATAGTCACTTTGCATGTTTTTTTGATAGCCAGTCCCAGCGGGATTCACACTAAGAAATGTATGAGACCAGACCAAATGGGACCAAATGTGAAATTCATGGTCCCGGCGGCCAGTCTACTTATAAGCAAGTTCAGAAGCAGCCGTGTTAGTATTCAACAGTCATATATTCTTTCAAATCACATTCTCTCTCATCAGATTTGATCACACTCATATGATCATAACATCTGTTCTAGCTTCATGCAGATTAGTATATTACTAGTATTTACAATCATGTGACCTATTTCTGAGATGACTAGCATCTTATATACACTCTCATAAAGAAACTTTCACTATATTATATCACTCATTTACTAACTTTTCTCATTCTTCAATCATCTTCTTTATTATCATCATTATTAAACATTATCATTATTCAAGATTTCTACTCTTCTCTTCTGTTCAACTCTTTCTTATCTGTTCATCTATCACATTATATGCATTTCTGGCAATAGCTTCTCATTCTCATAACAAGTGTTATTATAGTGCTTATATCAGACAGTTTATTAGCAGTAAGTGTAACATGTTATGAAATATAATCAGAACTTGTTTATCTTCTAATAATTGCTAGAATATACTACTATAAATGACACATCTTCTTCATCTTCTTATATATCTCTGATCATTTCCTTCTCAGCAGATTTCTAATCATGTTTTCTAACATAATTTTATGTGAATGCAGATACTGATATGTTTGTTTTTATTTATATAGAATCTTCATGTATTGACAGATCTGTGTTCATCAATGATAGTGAACTCAATGTTGAATCATTGATTGAGAACTTGAAGAATGTAATAATAAAGAAATTGTTCATATCATGTATAACTGAGTCTTCTGCATTTTCTTCTGCTCTCTCTGTTTCTTTCTCTATCACTCTCTCTCAATCTTCTACATCTGCTTCTGTGTCTGATTCTCCCGCTTCTGCTACCTCTGTTGTCATGACCCTCACTTCTGCTACTTCTGGTTTTGCCATCTCTGCTTTCATTATCAGCTCTCTCTGTTTCAAGAAGATGTTGTATAGACTTAATAAACCACATTTTTCAGTATGTACACTCTCACTCTTCTTACTGACTCTCAGAACAATTTATTGTATAAAGACTGTATATAATATAACTATCTGAAGCTCAGTTACAGACACTGATTATTATGTTTATTTTAAATATTTGTGATGAAATAATTATTTATTCATATCAGAGAATCACTTCTCTTCTCAACAGTATTGAGATTGTAAGTCTTTTTCTTTTCATCTTTTCAATTGAATTACTCAGTTCAGAAGTAACTCTTTTTCTATTCTTAGAGAAAATTATTATAAGTTTTACTGTGCACAAAGTCATAGCATTCACAGATATCAAGAAACTTTTCATAATCATTACATTCAATATTGCAGATATATTTACTCTGATAAATATCTTCAGAATAATCAATCTGTATCAGTCTATTCTTTGATATTTATCATTCAACTTCATGATACAGATGAAGAATATTCATATTTTCAGAAACAGAAATGTAGATGTTATACTCTTTTACATCTGTGAGTGTGAGACTTATATGTCTTGTCTGAGATGTTATTGTAGAAATGAGCTGTTCACATGCTGTATTCTGCTTTCTGTATTCTCTTATGTCTCTCTCTCTCTTTCTGAGAAGTCTTGTGTGTGTTGTAATTACACATACAACTCTAAGATCAGCAGATGTTCATTCAGTAACTGTTCTCATCTCTGATGTTTACAATTTTTATACACTAATAATGATTCTTAGTTGCTCTGATATCAGAGGTCATTCTAATTAAAGATGATAACACTACTGAGACTACTCTCTCTCACTTTTAAGCTTCTTTTATCACTTTCTCTTCCTTCTCTGCAGAGAAGGTTATGCACATATCAGATTGTAAGCATTCAGTATCAGATGACTCTCACTGTTATTTGTTCAGTTCTGCATCTCTTTCTTCTGTTTCTTCTGTCTTTATTCTCTCTGCTCTGACTTCTGGTTCTGCGGGTTCTGTGCTCTTCTTCAATTTCTCTACACATACATGTATGCATTTCTATATTGGCATTTCAGTCAATCTTGTGATAAATGACATTAATGTCATACACAGAGTGATAGAGAAATCAAAGATATATGCAGTGTTGTTGCAAGAGCAGCTTACAGTTCTCAAATTTCTTATGAATCTCAAGTTTTGAGATTTTCTTTGTTTTTGGCATTTTTCAGACGACATGATATTGGAAATAGATTAAACATGTGACATATGAAAATGAATGAAGTGTGTATAATAACATTTGTCTTTTACAGCTAACTTTTACAGTTGAGAATCAATTCATTATCTCTTTTCTTTTCTTACACTTTTTCTTTATCTGCTAGTCACTACTCTTACACAATTTCTATATAATATAGTGTTCAATGACTAGATTCAGCAGCTTTCATTCTTTGTGATTCTGTCTTATATATTATACTGTCTCTCTTCACTCACTCAGATTACTATAGTAAACAGCTCATTGAAACTAATCTCATCTGATCTCTGAGTGTTCTCAGAGATTGAGATGACTTGGTCTCACATAGACTGGCCGTCAGAATCATGAATTTCACGTTTAGTCTCATTTGATCTGATCTCATACATTTCTTGGCATGAATCCCGCTGGGACTGACTATCAAAAAAACATGTAAAGTGACTATATATCAGATCTTAAAATGGAACCATGACTTGAAAACAATGAGAAAGTGGTCTTATTTGATCCCATTTAGTCTCATTCTTGGCATAAAGTTACTATTTTTAGACATTTTCAGGTTTTTTTTAGACGATTTTTAGTTTTTTAAAAAGTAATGCTTTTTGATAATGCTCAAATGAGATTTAAAGTCATTTAAAGTAATAAAAATAATTTAAATTGAGAAGTGGAAATCATGGTTTCATTTGAAAAATGTGATAAGAGTAGACAGTAAGTCTCACTGAAACAGTATGAGACTACTATCTAATGTTAAAACTGTGTAATGGAATCAGTCAAATTGGTAATGAGACTATCAAAAAATCTGGTCCTGGTCTCAGACACGGTCACACGGTCAGTCTAGTCTCACATATCTGTGAATATTTCAGATAGTTTATTCTCTGTGATCTCTGTGATTGAACTGATGTAAACAGTCAAATTCAACTCTAAATTTCTTTTTCTTCTATAATCTGACTTATATACAAGTCTGCTGCTTTGAGACTGCTCTTTCTCACATTGCATCTGCTGTCTGTGATGTGTTATTATATAATCAGCTACAGTTGTATCATTTATCAAAGTATGATATTCATCTGATTTCTTCATTTCTTCTCATTCTTTTCTTATAATTATGAAAAGGTCAGAATAAGTGTGATTATCTGATTTGTAAGCATCTATGATTTCTCTTACTTCATAAGACTTTTCAATTGTAAGCTTCTTCTTTTTCAACACTGATAATAGTGCTGTAGATAAGTATAATTCACTCAGATCTTACATCTTTGCTTTTATAAGTTGTGAATCATTGATTAAGTTATATAAGACTCATTTCAATTGTAAGCTTCTTCTTTTTCAACACTGATAATAGTGCTGCAGATAATTATAATTCACTCAGATCTTACATCTTTGCTTTTATAAGTTGTGAATCATTGATTAAGTTATATAAGACTCATCTCTCTGATTCTTTCAATGCATATATTCTCAGAAAATGTGATTTGAGTATTTTATATGACTCAAATCATCTAGATTGAAACTTCTCAGAACTCTCATTGTATACAAGAACTCACATTCTTATCTTGAGACTTAATTTCTTAACTAGTGAGTCTCATATTCTTTTTGATTGAATTACTCAGTTCAGGAGTAACTCATTCACTTTTACACATGCATGACTGATCTCTTTCAATCTTGATTTCACATCTGTGACTGTTGCATTCACAACTGCTACTGCTACATTCACAACTATTGTTTCCTTTCTCATCTTTTTCAAAGCATTCTTCAGAATGCGCGGATGCAATTCATACAACAGATAGAATGATGAATGCTTGAAGACTGCATACTGTCAAATCTGTGTAATCAGTAGCATCTGCCTGAGATATTCATTTCATAGTCTTATAGACTTACTCACTAGATATTTTATCAGCATATTACTCAAGATTTCATTCAAGTGTTTCATCTTTCTGTTCATCTGTGAATAATATAATGTTATTCTACAATGTCTTGTCTGTAACTGACTTATAAAATATCTCACTGCTTCTTCTACAAGGTTCACACTGTTATCAGTTAGAATCTCACACAGCATTTCATAGTTAACATAGATCTCATTATATAGAAACTTCATCATCATCTTCTCTGTTATCTCTGAAACTGCTTTTGCAACTGATCAGTCAGTAGTGTAATCAATAGCAGTGATTATTCATCAATTTTCATTTAGCATTCGCGGCAATATGTCTATGAGGTTCACTTCTCATTATTTAAACAGTTGTATTATATACTCTATCTGATATTACACTTTCTCACATTCTAATTCTTTCTTAGATTCTTTCATAATCTGGCAATTCAGGCACTTGTAAGCATACATCTGAATGTCCTCAGTCATACTTGATCAGTATGCTTTTGATTCAAGTACACTCATAAGTTCAGAGCTTTCTAAGTGACTGAATTCCTTGTGCATGTAAGTTATCAAGTTGTGTCTAAATGAAGATTCTAGATAGAGAGCTTCTGTATATTCTAGATCACAGTAAAGTATAATATCATTTTTCAATTTCTTCAGCTTGAAGTTCAGAAGCATCTTTTCTACTACTCTCATAAGACACTTATCATCTGACATCTTGTTATTCTCTAAGTGAGAGATTATAGTATTCACTCATTCTGATTTCTTACATTTTCTCAGCATATTTAACACAAACATTTCTTATGTCTGATTCACAGAACTCTCATTCATGCAATCAGATCTGTAACTGATTATATCAGATATCTCAGCATTCAATTTCTTTCAGTATTTAATATGAAGATTATACACTTGAAACTCTGAGATTCAATATACTAAGCATTTGAAAGATTTTGTTATTAATTGTAGATAGACAAGGCTTTCATGATTCATAATCATTATTGTCATATGTCTATTATTGATATATCTATCTCACAACATCAGTGTGTGCTTAATCACTAGCAATTTCTTTTTATACACTGAGTAATTGAGCTCAGTGTCTGATAGTTTTCTATCATTATACATTATCAGATGCAGCTTGCTGTTCTTACTCATCTGTAGAAGAGTATCTTCAATAGCTTATTCAGATACATTTATCTCAATGTAGAAAGATTTATCACAATCTGATTGAATAAGTACTGAGAATGTTATTACATATTCTCTCAGTGTGAGAAAAACCTCTTCATATATAGCATTTCAGATAATTGAATAAAACTTCTTCTTTTGCAGATTTGTATTCATTTCTCTTAAGAGATCTGAGAGTGATGCAGATATTCATGTGAAATTCTTGATAAATCTGCAGTAATATGAGACTAACTCAAGAAACTATCATATATAATATATATTCCTCAGCCGCGGTCAATTCACTATGACATTCAATTTCTTCAGAATGAGATGTATACAGTCATCACTCACTATATATTCTACAAACTTCAACTCTTTCATTTCAAACACACATTTGATTAATTTAACATAGAGCTTATACTCTGTCAGAGTTGTAAGCACTTCATTGAGATGCTTCAGATATTCATTATATAAGTTTGAAAAGACTAGAATATTATCAAGATATACAAGATATAAGATTTCATTCTGTTTATAAAGAATTGTATTCATTATCATTTGAAAGATGACAGATGCATTTGTCAGATCAAATGATATTATCAAGAATTTAAACTTCTTTTATTATATATTAAACACAGTTCACAGAACTGATAGTTCATCTACATAGATCTATCAGTATTCTGAGAGAAGATTGATCTTCAATAGATATCAGATGTTTTCAATCATATTCAACTGTTATTAAATCTATGACAGTGAATATTTATTCTTAATCATAAGCTTGTTAAGTGCTTAATAATTGATACACATCTGTCACTTCTCATCTGTCTTTTTCATAAATAGAACTGAAAAGCCTCACATACTTGATGAGAATTATATGAGATTATATTCTAGAAGGTCTGTGATCTGATACTTCTGTTCTTCAAGATATGTTTGTGACAGAGAATATACATTCTGATTGACTTGTTTTGCATTCTCTGTAGACTGACTGCCAGAATCATGAATTTCACATTTGATTTCATTTGATCTGATCTCATACATTTCTTGACGTGAATCCCGCTGAGACTGGCTATCAAAAAAACATGTAAAGTGACTATATATCAGATCTTAAAATGAAACCATGACTTGAAAAAAATGAGAAAGTGATTTCATTTGATCCCATTTAGTCCCATTCTTGGCATAAAGTTACTATTTTTAGACATTTTAAGGTTTTTTTTAAACTATTTTTAATTTTTTAAAAAGTAACACTTTTTGATAACACTCAAATGAGATTTAAAGTCATTTAAAGCAATAAAAATAATTTAAATTAAGAAGTGAAAATCATGATCTCATTTGAAAAATGTGACAAGAGTAGACAGTAAGTCTCACTGAGACAGTATGAGACTACTATCTAATGTTAAAACTGTGTAATGAGATCAGTCAAATTGATAATGAAACTATCAAAAAATCTGGTTCTGATTTCAGACACGGTCACACGGTCAGTCTAATTCTCTGTGTCAATCTTATGTACAAATCCTCATTTCAGCAGCAATTTCAGTGAAAGATCTGTTCAGAAGACCTTCTCATACTTCTTCAGAAGCTTCTTTATATACTTATTCTCTCACATATTCTTTATCTTGATTTTCTTCACTTTCAGATTCTGTATGATATACAGAATGCTTTCAGATGAGGTCTTGTAAATTATTCTCTTTGCTTATTAATGTGTAAGCAGATTTAATTCTTCTATATCAGAAATGTGAAATATTCTTCTCATATCAGTTGATAGAATTGTATGAACTGTTTTCTTTCTATCAGTCAATTATATATGATATATACATCATTAAATCTGTGAATTGAATCTTTAAAATCAATCAAGTCTGAGAATAAGATCATATTTCATATTCTGCAGCTCTCACACTTAAATATAGCAAGATCATTCTTCAAAGTACAAGAGAACTCTTACTCTTACAGATAATATCAAATATTAATTATCAGATAATCTTATACATCAGAAATTCTTCACTCAGCAGATCTCTTTCAGTCTTCAGATTATATAATTATCAATATATTATATAGAAGCTTCTGTAGACTGTGTCTACTAACACTTTTACAGTCATCTCTCAATTCTTACTAAAGTGCTTCTTATACATTAACATTTCAGATCTCAAGACATTGAGATGAGTATTCACTTCATTCTTCTTATTTACATCTTATTCAGAAGCCTTTTTCTTCTTTGTATTTACAGAATTCAGAGAATTATCTAACACAGACATCTCTTTCACTTTAAAGACTTTTTATAGAATATCAGTGAGTGTCTTCAAGCTTACTGATTTTACTAGTTTTTTAACTCTCTTACTTCTCTTGACTGTACACACTGAGTGTAATCTTTTATATCATGATTTTAGCATCTACAGTTGAAGTAAGCTCAATACTTATAATATCAAGATTTTCACTCAGAGAATTTCTTTTTCAGAGAATTCAGTACTTTAGTGATAATATTCAGATCTAGATTCATTATATCTGAGTGTATAACTTATATTATAGAAGTCTGATTACTCATTCTTTACTGAAATATACTTAATTACAGTATTTTCTGTTGCAATTAACTCACTTGTTCTCATATAATAAGAATATTATATACTTTCTTCACTGTATCTGACTGTAAGATTAAGCATTTTCATTCTACTCTTAACTTGAGTGTAAGATCATGAATGAAGATCTATAAATAGAAAGATGTTAAAAGCTCTTCATTTAATATAAGATAGTATAAACTGAAGTATATGAAGTATAATATAAGATTACTCACTTATCTATACTCAGTGAAGTATTTATAATACTTATCTTATATATTCACTTTCTCAAAGTTATGCAAGATTCATTTGAAAAACTTATTTTATATTTATAAGAATGAATATCACTTCAGATCTGTGAAATTCATCTTTTTATCAGTTATTTATAATAACTTCACTTTTCTATATAGAAACACAGCAGATTTTAAGACTTATTAAAATTCTATTAACTATCTATCTGTGAGTTCATATTCAATTTAATAATATAATTACATCTGACTTAGTTAGCTGATTACAGCATCATTTTTTCAGTTACTATTAAAGCTTAATAACTTCAGCAGATCTTCTGACTTAATATATTTCATACTCAGATTCTCATTCTGTATAATAGACTCTGATAATGTATACACTTCTAGAGAGATTGTGAATAATCATGATAAAATCTTCAGATTTAGTATAGTTATCTATCTATATAAATATTCAATCTCTCACTGCAGATCTAAGATCTGATTTTCTCTATTCTTATTAATAATAGTGATTGCATCAGTGAAGCTCTTTATAGTGAATACTTGATTCATAGTGAATATCAATTGTTATTTAACTTTCATCTCAGTCTGTTACTGTATACACAAGATCTTGATCTTGTTTAGAATTCTTATATATATACAGAGCTTTGATTTCAGTTCAGTGATCTCAGCTGTTTTTCTTACTACTTTGAGTAAATTCTCTAAGAGATTCTGTATATCTTTCAGTTCAGATAGCAGAGAAGAGTGTTATTTATATTAATTAGAAAAGATATTCATTTCAGTGATTTCTTATTAATTGTATAATATCTATTGTTATATTACTGTATTATTATATCACTATATTATTATATTACTATATTATTATATAATTTCTATTATTATTATATAACTTCAGTGATAATCACTTCTCTCTTTTTATTCTTCTTTTGAGTAGAGAGCAGACTTTTTTAACTCTTATTCACTGCTCTCATTCTCTTTCTTATATCTCATCTATTTATATATTATACATGATATTCATCTGAGTGTGAAGTTTTCTCTCTATAAGTAAAGCAGTATTAATTAAATACTCTTCTACTCACTACTCTTCATACACTATCTTTTGAGATACTCTAGAATTACACTGACTGTCACGCTCCCGGCCGCGTCAAGGCCCCGCTGCGGTTCCACACAGCTCATCACTTTCATGTGGATGATTTCATTCTGTTCAAACTGGTTTCCAACCACTCTATAACATCATTCAGATATATCATAGAAAGATCTGATTGATGAATATAAGAACTCTGCTTCTATACAAGATCAGCAAATTACTCTTTCTTAGTAATGAGACGCCGCTGAGGTATCACTCCAGCTATTCTCACTTATGAAATGAGAGAAGAATATTCACTTATTGTCTATATAGAATAGCTAGATGCTGACTTCTCATCAAAGAAGTCAGTGATTCATTTCTTTTTCTTCTACTGAAATATATACAAGAGTTACTGTGTGTCTCATACAATCTTCTTAGTATACTAAGTATCATATCTGTGATATTCTCATAATAATTCTGTAGTCTACAAGCTCACTATTCAAGCAAGATAGTTAAGCTTACTTATATAGCTTCTTAAACAACTATCTTTATATAACACTGCTGACTAGTCACTGCTGCAGTTTCATCATGTTACAATTTAAATCACTCAATCTGATTATAAGTTTGAATCAGTTAAGCTCTAACAGACTAATATAACCTCATGCATCTATACTGAAATTAATCTAACTTCACTCTCTGAGAGAAACATCACATCATTCTCTAGAGTGTGTACATCTCTATCTCAGCAGAAATTCAAGATTTCTGAAACTGCTACATATTTTGACATAAGCTCTTCAACTGCTCTGTCATCACCGCAGCCTCTACACATCTACATCTATCATGAAGATAGAGAGATTAAGATTAAAGATTCTCTGAAATATAAGAAAAACATCTTATCTGAATTTCACAGCTTTATCTATACTCTTGAATGAAAATTTCACCTTAATCTGAGTTAGTATAATACTCACAAGATTTAAGTAATATACACTGTCAATCTTCTTGAAGGCATCTCTGTAACTACTTGAGTCACTAAGAAGAGAAAGCTTGAGTATATCAATACTATCATGACTTAAGAAGAATTCAAGAACTTTCTACTGAATTAAATTGAAGATCACTGTAACTGCAGCTTCACAGCAGCACAGCAGTTCAACTTATTATATTAATAAGATGATGAGAATTCTTTCAATTTCAATGTAAGATTTAAAGAATATTGAGAAAAATTAACTGATAATTTAAATCAATTAAAAACACAGCTTTATCTTATAAAGTTGACTCATAAGATGCAGACAATGATATTATAATATCAGAGTTCATCAATTAATTATACTGAGCTTGTTAATCTGACTTTCTGAATCTATTTAAATAATCAATTCTCTGAGAAAAAGACTAATAAGATCTCTTCTAAGTAATTAATAATAGAATCTAAATAATGCTGTGATAACTTCAGTGCAGAGAAAGTAAAGAAAAATTTCAAGTATTCTGATTCTTCACTCACTGTGAAGAAATGTTAAAAAAGATTTGATAAAGATCTCTGTATCAACTGCAGAGCTGATAATTATTATATCAGTGATTATAAGAAGCTGAAGAAGAAAAGAAACTGAGAAGACATTTTCTCAAAGTTAACTTCTCTTCTGACAAATGTATCTGTGGAAGATAAAGAAGAGAAAGAAAAGAATTAATAATTCTCATATCTCTGAGTTCATGTTATAATTATAATACATACTCTGAATGAAGAGATACTAGTGAGATACCTACTTAACTCTGAGATGAATATCAACTTCATATTCTATTTCTTTTCTTTGATAAAGAGTTGAAAGAAGATAGATCTGTCAGATCATATAAAATTTACTGATGAAATGAGATGTCACTGTTTTAACATAATTCAAGTGAAGTATGTAGTCACAGACTCAGAAGAAATCTTCAAGAAGAGCAGTCTGCTTCTTCACATAGTTAATATCATAGATGAGAACATCATTCTAGATCTTCTATAATTGAGAGAAAACAATTCTCTCATTGACTGAGTCACTCAGACATGATAATACTATCTCACTGATAAAGAGATAGTAATAGAGAAATCTGAAGAGTTTCATTGAAAGAATCTTGAGAAAAAGATAGAGTTGATATACTATATAGCAGATGATTGAGACTTGAGAACAGATGAAGAAGTCATCACTCTCACTGTAAGATTAGCAGCAGTATTCATTATTGAAGACAGACATATATGACATCTCTTTACAGATTTTAAGAATGTCTTTTTAGAAAGAAAAGCAGTGAAGTTTTCTGATATAAAGATATAATATAAGATTTATCTTAAAGATGATATAACAGTGCTGTATAAGCCTCTTTATAACTTGTCTGTAAAGAAATTGAATGTTCTATATAAATATCTTGAAGAAGTGTAATCAAAGAACTGAATACATTTATCAAAGAGTTCAGCAGAGACATCTATACTCTTTGTATTTAAGAAGAATGATAGGCTACATCTATGTGTAGACTACAGAGATTTTAATAAGATAACAGTTAAGAATTACTATTCATTACTGTTGATTAATGAGATAATTGATTGATTATCTGAAGCAAAGATATTCTCAAAGATTGATATACAGAATATCTATCATAGAATCAGAGTTAATGAAGATAATGTTTGAAAAATGACTTTTTATATCAAGTACAGTAATTTTAAATATCTTATTTTATCTTTTAATCTTTGTAATGCTTCAGTCATCTTTCAGACCTATATAAATGAGACACTGCAGAGCCTTGTCAACATCTTCTGTATAGTATACTTAAATAACATTCTAATCTTCTTAAAAATAGAGGAAGAACATGATACTCATGTTTGAGAAGTATTAAGTCACTTGAGACAGTATTAACTCTATAGAAACACTGAAAAATGCTTGTTCTACATACAGAAGATTGATTTCTTAGATTATATTATTAAGATAAATGACATTTCAATGAACAGAAGCTGAGTCTCTGTCATTGAGAATTGACTGATACTGCAGACATATCATGAGATGTAGATATTTCTAGAATTTGTAAATTTCTACAGATAATTCATCTATACATATTCACAGATTACTGTCTCTCTTACAGATCTGTTAAAGAGAAGTGTGAAAGATAGAAAAATAAGACTGTTTATTCTTACTCAAGATACTGTACAGATATTTGCAGAATTAAAACAAGCTTTTATAAATATCATAATACTGAATCACTTTAACTCTGACTTACTCAGTCAGTGTGAGACTGATGTATCTGAGAATGAGATCTGTGAAATCTTTTCACAGTTGACACTGAAGATCTTTCAATATTAAAAGAATTAGAGAATAATTATCTCTGAGAAAACAGATAATGAATTATCTCTGAGAGAAGACTTTTTTACAGAGTCTATAAAACACTATGAATAAAGATCAGTGATCTTCTTCTTCAAGAAGTTATCACTTATATAAAGAAGATATAATACTTATAATCAGAAGATATTAGCAATTGTTGAATTCTTTAAGATCTGATAATATTATCTTCAGAATAGTAAGTATTCAGTGTAAGTTCTCACTAATTATATAAATCTATATTACTTCTTAATAATAAAGAGCTTGATAGAATATTAAGCCAGGTGAGCAGAGCTGCTTTCAGAGTATAATTTCTATATCTGATACTATTCAGATTAGCTTAACTCTGCTGATATACTGTCTAAATAATCTGATTATAATATTATTAATATAGAGAAGAATTCTATAAAAGAATCTCTACTATTACTACAGAAGAAGCTGACTGCAGAGAATTGAGATTCTCTGAAGCTTAGAAACAGTACTGAAGAGACAGCTGTGTAACTCAGTATAGAAGATAAAAGAGAATTCAGATTTTCACAGAAGATTAATATTAAAGATTATAAGCTTCTTATATTATATCTTATAATTATTAAATTAGTAAAGAATGAAATAATCTATAATCTTTCAATCTGACTACTTTTAAAATTTATTGATAAATTATAGAAGAGAGATATCTTTACTATAGCTTAAATTTAGAAGTTAAAGAAGAAATAATCTGATTTAAACTTGAAAGAGATAGATTCTGAGCAGAATAATACTGCTAAGAAATTAAGTCACTGATAACTAGAAGAATATAAACTTCTACTACTGAATAATTCAGTCTTTATCTCTCATAGTAGAGTAATGTATCAGAAGTTATTAAGAATTTATTATAATAATCTTCATATAAAGTACTTTAAGTTAGAGAAGACTGAGAAGCTTCTAAAATATAAATATATTTAAGACAAGCTCTGAACAGATATCAAAGAGTATATTAAAACTTATAATATCTATCAAAGAATAAAGATCTTATAGTATAAGTAATACAGTGAGTTAATATTACTATCTATTTTAAAGAGCTTATAATAAAATTTATCAATGAATTTCATAGTTAATCTGCTGAAGTTGACAAGAGTCAAAGAATATAACTTAATTTTAATTATTATTAATTACTTTATAAAGATAATCAGATATATCTCTACTTATAAAAAGATTAAAGTCTCTGAATTAACTGATCTATTTTTAGATATCATTATTTATAATCATAGTACTCTGAAATTATTAATAATAGATTAAGAATCTCTCTTCATCAGTAAATACTAATTGACTTTTTACTATTATCTTATAATAAGATGTCTTCTCAGTACTGTATTTCATCTACAGACTGATAATCAGACTGAATATCAGAATTAGATACTAGAACAGTATTTTTAAGTATTCTATTTATATTATTAAAATAATTGACTTAAACATCTTCTAACTGCTGAATTTATATATAATAATATAAAGAATGTAATCTTAAAGATATCTTCTTTCTATACTTATTATAAATATAATTCTTCATTATTCAGTAATATCACAGATGATGTTTTAAAGAAGAAGATAGATAGTTAAAATATTAGATAATTATAGAGAATAAAGTATCTCTCAGTATTAAAAGTAAAAGTAAGATTGAAACTTTTAAATAAAATTTATAAAAAGACAGTGAAAAGTATTCACTATGCTCAGAAGTAATAGATAAAATACTATAATTAAAAATATCTTCTAATAAAGTTTTTGATAGAGAATTAAATACTACTTTTAGCAAAGAATATTAAGATAATGAGACTATATAAGAAGCTTAGTAAGTGATGACTAGAATCTTTTCTAATAATAAGAGTGATAAATAAGTAGATATATAAGTTAAAATTACTTATAGAATTGAAATTAATTCATTCTATTTTTTATATTTTCTATTTAAAACTCTATAAGTAATATCTCAGAGCAGAGCTATCTTGATTAGATAATATTAAGATTAAGAGTGATACTGAATATCTTATAAAGAAAATATTGAATAAATAAATATATTATAGCAAGCTTTAATATCTTATTAAATAAGAAAATTATCTATTATCAGAGAATTCATGAGAACTGCTTAAGTATTTAAAAAATACTGAGAAAGAGATTATAAGCTATAAGATAACTAATAGAGACTTCTCTATTATATATCAGAGATATTAAGTAAGAAATACTACTTAAGATTTCTTATTTTTTCTTAAAGAAGTTTTTAGAGATAATCTTATAATAATAAGTTAGTATTTTATAGATTCTATAGTACTCTTCTTCTATTTTCTCTCAAAGAGTTTTTTAAAAGTTTAATAAGACTATACAAGTATAAAATTCCTGAAGTAATTAATAAGAAAAGAAAGAGATATTTAAAATTAATAAAAAAAATTAATATTAATTAATCTGCAGACTGCTGCTAATTTAATGAGACTGTAGTCTACTGAAAAAGTAAAAAGAAAGAACTTCAGAGTCTATTTATTAATAATTATATTCTTATTAAACTTATTCTTCACTGTTAAAGTCTTCAGTATTAGTATCTTTATCTATTAAGAAGTTAGTACTATAGTACTATAGAGAAGCATGCTGCAGAAGAGTATAAGAGATACTGAAAGTATTAACTTATTAACTTATAAAGTATCTCAGTTATCTACTTTAACTGAAGTGAGATTCTCTTTAATTAATAATTAATCTCTGTAGTGCTTTTAATAGTAATACTAACTGATTTCTTCTTAAGATTAGTCATTCTGAGATATTTTTTCATCTTAAAGATTCATACTTTTATCTTCTTTTATAAATAAGTAAGAGAGATCTTCTCAGTCTTAATAGAATCTATTAATACTTAAAGCTCTGAGACTCTTACTCTATACTACTTAAATATCTAGACTTCTTATTAGAATTAATATAATATCTTTCTATGAAGTAATACTTACAGAGAGATAGAAGTTATTATTACAGATATAATAAAAATAATGAGAGTGAGAGAAGAAGTGAATATATAAAATCTCTCTCTTCTTCAGCTGTTTAACACAGTATAGACAAGTAACAGTGTCAGTCAAAGACTGCATCAGAGTCTTTCTCACAGAGAAGATAAGAGCTATAAGATTTACAGACTCAACTTAGCAGTATTCTGAGCAGAGCTCAGATATACTGTGAGAGAGAAACTACAGATTAGACTTCTCAGAGTCACTATTCTCAGAATCAAGCTCTTCTCAGATTTCTCTTTAAATGATCACATAGAGTCATATATCACTGTATTAATTGAGAGAGAGAGCAGCATTGCAACAGCAGTAGAGAGAGCAGAGAACAGATCAGATACAAATACATCAGCTAGTAGAAGAAATAACATCTCACTGCAAGACATGATGACTATCACTGCAGCTGTGAGAGAAGCAGGAGAAGAAGAAGAAGAAGAAGATGTAATAATAAGAGTGATGCTTTCATGACTCATTGACACTGTCATCTTCATCTTCAATCTGACTTTCTTAACAGTCACAGAGGCTGCTGCTGCATCACAAAGACATTTATTCACTAGAAAATGTCAGAATAAGTCCTTTATTATTCTTTAAGAATGATACTCTCATACACTCACTGTTACAATTGAGAGAGAGAAAAGAAAAATATTTCACAGAGAGAGAGATCTTTTTAAAAAAATTCTGTTACTACTGTTAACTTTGTCTCTAAAATACATCACTTTTACAGAGAATTTTATATATAGAATGAAATATATTAAGAGATCTGTAAGTTACTTATTAACTACATTTTTCACATTTTAAATTAATATATAAGAAACTCACTTATCACATATTTAATTTAAATAAAGATGAGAAAAGAAAGATCTACACAGTCAGTAGAAAAACTCATCTAATTCTTTATATTACACACAGTATATATAGTATTAAATCAGTTAATAACTATTGCTATATAATAAAGATAATTTCTAATTCAGTAATCTTAAGAGTATCAGAACTATGTTTTTAAAGAGAAGAGTATTATCACACTCTCAGTTATGCTAAGACTCTGCTACAGTTTCACACAGCTTATTACTTTTATACAGATAATTTTATTCTATCTGAATCAGTTTTCAATCACTCTATAACATTATTCAGATATATTATAGAAAGATCTGATTGATAAATATAAGAATCTCACTTCTATACAAGATCAGCAGATTACTCTTTCTTAATAACAAGGTGCTGCTGAGGTATCACTTCAGCTATTCTCACTCATGAAATGAGAGAAGAGTATTCATTCATTGTCTGTATAGAATAGCTAGATGCTGACTTCTTATCAAAGAAGTCAGTGATTCATTTCTTTTTCTTCTACTGAAATATATATGAGAGTTACTGTGTGTCTCATACAATCTTCTTAGTATACTAAGTATCATATCTGTGATATCCTTGCAATAATCCTGTAGCCTACAAGCTCGCTATTCAAGCAAGATAGTCAAGCCCACTCATACGGCTTCCCAAACAACTACCCCTACGTGACGCCGCCGACTAGCCACCGCTGCGGTTCCGCCACGTTACACTGACATGATAACTATGAATCACTTCATAGACAGAATTATCACACTCTGAAGAAGCCTGCACTTCTCACTGATTTTTAGACATGCTATCAGATGTGATTCAAAGGTTGCTTGAGCCAGTGTATGATTACAGGTGTACACCAGCTTCTTATATATCATACACTAAATTAATTAGCAGCCGCTATGGCCCCTTTACACTTGTAAGCAAGTTTGGAAGCGGCCGCGTTATTATCCGACGGTCGTATGTTCTTCCGAACCACAAGATATTGAAAATATTTTCTTTACAGTGTGGTTTTCCATACACTGTGGCGCACTCACTACAGAGAGTGAGTAAGCATGGCACAGTTAGCATGTAGCATGACAGTAGGGTTGCATAGAAATTTTATTAATAAGAACTTTAGTGTGTAGTTAACTATTAGCAATATTATATTTTCGCCTAAAAATAGCTTCAAGATTGTAACTTCAGGCGCTAAATATAGGCGGTCATCGCGGGGAGACCTTCAACCTAGATTTTTAGTTACATTTGAGCTTAACTGGAGGTGGAAATTTGTCTACCTCTACCTCTACCTTGACCTAAAGCCCCCCCTCCCCCCACAAAGCTGGCGAGGGTATGGCTTTTACTCTTCTGTCAGCCGTGGCAACGTTTTGTCTCGCATATCAAATCGATATCCTTTGTGAGGTCTTATATCCATGCTCGTCGGACCGGGTTTCCCAGCATCGTCTCGCCAGTGCCGGCCAAAAGTATCCCATGGATGATCCTCGGACAGCCCCTACAGCCATTCTTCCAAAAATATCTTCCAGCGTGGCTCCATGACCGTCTCGATGTCGTGAAACATGGCTGGGAGTTCCGCAGAAAACGCGAGTTCCATGATCGGCTGGGGAATATTTTTGCCGTTGTTAACCCTGACGAAGGCACGATTTGGCAAGTTGGCCTTCGCGACGTGGGAAAAAGGAGCAAAGGCGGGTTTTCTAACTGTAAAATAGGATAGCGGATCCGGTCATTGTGCACTCCGTACTGCAGAGGAAAAATGATTTCTTGCAAGCACCTGTTGTTGCTCGGTTGCTTGGATTTGTTCGGGCCGAATGTGTTTTGTGTAAGTTTTTGTTCCTTTGTACTTTTCTCTGCTCTAGTCTATTAACAAAGATTGCATGGCAGATGAACAGCAATGAATGGTAGATCACCCGGCAGCTCAAGCTCTGGTGTGCACTTTGACTTGCTAAAATAATTCCCCAGGAAGCATCACTGTTGAATGTTCTCTGCGAACCTGGACGAGCGCATCAGCAAAACTGTCTGGAGAGAAAGCCTCCACCAGGCCAGTGACATGGTAAAATATATGTTGAAGAATCTAGGAAACTAGACGTGGGATGAGATGCTCTGGTGCACTGAGGGGATTGATGCTGTTGTGGCATACTGCCTCTTTGTGGAGGGGGATACCTGCTGACTGCCGCACAACAAGAGATCTAACCGCCCAGGTTCTTCAGAAGAGGGTCTGTGTGGAGATGCACATTCCTCTGCCTCCCAGCCAGAGGGAGATTGTATCTGAGATGGTAATGAAGGATCATCGGCCACTCTACAGAGTACTGCTTCATCTGTCTGGATAAGTTCTCTACCCATGGTGGGGTGACCAAGCACCTCCCCTTGAATGAAAACATCTGCAGTGGATCAGGCCTGGGGACACAGTCAGGTGTCCGCGGCTGCAATGTGGTCCTTGAGAGCAAGATGGAACCCTAGAGCCACGCATACTTCGTCCATAGCACGGTGAGCCCAGACCACCCGTAGCCATCCAGGTTATCTCTTATCTCGATCTGCAAACACCGCCCCGCGTCCCCATTCCCGCCCGGTTGGAACGCGTCCATCACACCATAATCCCTCTGTATGTTTTAATGATCTCTGTTTCTACCCTATTAGGAGCCTATACACGTAGAAATGTCAATTAGATGAACCATAGCCCTCCATTGTTTCTAATACGTTCACTGCAAAGTATCTATCTATAAATCTAAATCATATCTGGAAACAATTCTGAGTGCGAATTAAAGCTCCTCGCTGGGATTAACAGGGAGCTAGACTTAAAGATTCATGGACATACATACCATTCAAGGAAATTGCTAGAGGAGCTTTCCTTGTTAGAGAGAGATCTCAGAGCACTAGACCAGAAATAGCAAATCCATATGGATCAAATATCAGTTTTCCTAGTAAAGTTTTCACTCTGCAAAGAATCCTTCAACCAGGTCCAGTGAAAAAAGGACCATCAGTTACCACTTGTAAAAATTGCAATAAAATTGTTCCTTGAAATCATAGAGGGAAAAGATGGCGTTGTCAACTCTACCATAAGTTGAAAGATGAAAGGTAAGTTATATATGTAAAATTGAATTCTACCCGTGCCACCAAAAGAAGGTTCAAGGTTCTCGCAGCAACCTATTTTGGTGTAACTAGTGGCTTCCAGAACTAACTATCCCGCAGGATTAAAGTGCCAACCACCGTTGTCCATCCTGCATCCTGGGGTGTTCAGCGGTACCTCTGGATGCGAATGGAATGGGTGGAACAAGCTCAAGATTGCCGTTGTCATCCACTCTTTGGAAGACGACCAATTCACGATCTGTAAGAAGAAAACCGTGTTGAGAATTACCAGTTGGCCTGGGTCAGTGCTTGGCGATACTGGGTAATGATGGAGTTTAACAATATCAAATCTTCCGAAATTATTTTCAAGGAAAAGCTTTTTGCTTCCGATTATTCCGTGATATTCCTTGTCATGGTTCGTGGCCGTATATGTGTCATGAAGGTGGTAAGTCAGATCCTCCATATATCCCTGCGTGCTGATGCTGATGGTGACAGCATCACGGTCGAGGGCCACGACGGTACTACGAGCCAAAAGATCGTGAGTTGGATATCCATGTGCTTGAGTCCGCCGCCTATCAACGACTAAAGGAGCGAGGGCTGTGTGGACGTGGAGTCGTCCCTCATTTCATTGGAATGATGGAGAAGTTCGACCCGCAACCGTTTCAACCTCACCTGAAAATGTTCCTTCATGATAAATACCTTCCCAGCGCTATCTTTCTGGAGTACATACCGAATCTTGAAATGATTCATCTGCACAACTACTCACAGAAACGAATGGACAACTTTATCAAAGGCCTACAGGAGATTCATGGGGCAGGAGTACGGCACAGGGATCCAAAACCTAGGAACATGATGGTTGTCAAAGACGATTCAGAAAGAGTTGTTTGGATAGATTTTGATCGAGCAGAGACCTACAACATTCCAGTCACTGACGAACAAAAACGGCTTTTGGACGAGGAGGAGGAGATAGTGCTTGGCTTCCGGGACTGTTTAGTAAGTGCTCCGCACCCAACACACATCCATTCTTAATCTCATTATCTCTACTGCAGCAAGCCGATTGTGCAAAAGGGAAACTTGATGAAGCATACCTTTTCTACTGCACTTGATCGAATCCAACCGTGTCACGCGTGAATAACGAAAAAGCCCACCCTCATCAGTTTGGTCCCGACAACAGGAGTCTCGTTCATGCCACATAGTCCTTCCAGTAACATTTTATAGTACACTGGCACGGCCCTACGGCACGACTGAATGACTATCCACCACATTTATCACTTGTGTATCGTTATGAGAAGGGACCGATGGACACGCTGGTGGAACATCTGATGGCGAGGATAATGTGGTGACTAACATGGATAGTCTATGTGAGGCAGGACATGATCAAAAACCCTCCTGAACCATTTCACACTGTGCTAATGGTGAGCAAATTATGGAAAGAGGAACAAGAGAGTGGAGGACTAGCAGTTTATGAATTGTTTGTCTATGTACATGCCAGAAACACTCAATGCAGATGCTTTGTTTGCTATCATTCCTACGAGGATGGATGGAACATCTGTAACTTGTTTTGACTGGGGGATCTAGAGTCTAGTGATGATGTTCCAGAAGTAAGCTCTGTGCCAGCACATTGTCTCATGGTCTCAGAAGATGGTGTAATCAAACTTTTCACATAAAATAGGCATGATTGACTCACGATTCTCACTGTCCAGCACGAAAAGAGTGGCAGTGGCCCTACATGGCTAATATATGTCTCGGGGAAGAAATAGAGGGATGCTGGCGTTTCCCTCCATGAAAATATGGCGGGCTGCCCTGTCGAGGAATGGAGGATGCTGGCCCATGCCTCTGTGAAGAATAGGAGATATAAAGCTGGCCATGACTGAGCCATGTTCTTTCTAAAGAATAGGGGAAGCTGGGGCACGCTCTTTCTGAAAAATAGAGAATGGGGATTATTCCCCCAAGAGTAGAGCTAGCCATGACTGGGCCCTTCCTGGGAAAAATAACATGGCATGTTATAATATAAAATATATATTATTCTATAAAGAATTTAATAGAGAATTTATGTGGTGTACGCCCAGATGCCTATAGCGAAAAGGATATATATTCATGTGACTCCATGTCTATTCTTCTAAAAGATAGGGGGCGAACGCCTTTATATATAGATATATATATATACAGAGTACACGTGTACGTGTTTACAATAACAGTGGCCAAGTGGAAGGAGCATTCGCGGGAATAGCAGAAGAAGGAGCAGGGGTGGAGCGAGAGCTCCAAGTGAAGAAAGGGCGGAAGCACTCCTCCATATGAAGAAGGGGCGGATTCCCACCACAATTTAAATAATAATAATTATTATATAAAGAGATATATGGTGAATTTTAAAAATAGTAATGAGTTGATACAAGAGGTTCGTCCGCAACGTCATAGATGTTGAATATAATTCCTCAAGGGTTCGGCTCTACATGGTGGTAATTTGGCGACTGAGCTGGGTGCAATGTCGCAGTCACATCTCTAGCATCGCTGTGTTGTTTCTCTGTTGTAATGATTCGCCGCCCACCTGGGCAAATAATTGGTTCTTGTTCATGATTGTAATGGCTGTGAAATAATAATAAATGAATTGCTAAAAATACGTGGAAGGGAGAAAAGTAAATGGTTTAAAAAGAAGAGTTGAGAAAACCAGATTCTCCAGGTTTTCACTCCAGATGCAGGCCAAGAGAGCATCACGATCACAACCACCATCGCCAGCCTCGAACAATCGAAAACGGATGATCAAGTTGCATGAACCTTGGGGAAAGGAAGTAAAGGGGCGCAGCTCCATGTCACGGAGGTACAGAATGAATATCCCCCCTAGCCTTCGGGGGCGTGGGCATGATGCCCAGTGTGGCTGGCGAAGCCCTCACACAGGCACCCCCAGGCCTGCTACACCACCAACGACCACCGGAACCCCCTTGCCTGGCACCGAGAGCCCAGGAACTCTACAGGGGCAACTGACCACTCCCTCAATGGAGCTTGAAGCTGGGCTCCGCACGGGCACCACCGTGGCGCCTTCCCGGGTGCTCATGAAGCCCAGAAAGAGGCACACGCCCTGGAAACCCTATGAAGTCCCTGGAAGCCTCAGAGGGAAACTTCTCACCCCCTTCAGAGAGGAAATTAAAGCCAACCTCAAGTCATATGCCTCAGGCCTAGAGCAGGCTCTGAGAGCGGAATTCGAAGTCCTTAGAAGCGAGATTGGTACATCCATGGAAGCCCTTGAGGGGCGCCTCTCAGCCTTTGAAACTCAAGCCAACACTCAGTTGGAAGCTCTAGAGGCCAAGCTGGCCCTCTTTGACCCCCGAGACCTCCCTTCTGAGCAGCGAAAACCCCCCAGGCGCCCGCAGCACCCCCAATGGCGTCTTCTCGCCTAGGACGGGCTGCGCGCCAAGACAATGCACAGACCACCAAGCGGAGCCGCTAGCGCAGGGCTCAGCGGAGCTGTACCCCCCCAAACTACGGGTGTCAGGACCACCCCCAGGGCTCCTCTCAGTGCAGCCTAGATGGGCAGACATAGCGATAGCAGAGTGACTGGAAGAGAGATAGTAATAAGCACCGGGCCTCCAAGAAGGCGTCTGGAGGTGCTCAGTCAGACACTGGCAGGCCTGCTGATCTTAAGCCTGCTAAGGGGGGGAATAAGGAGGACCGGAGGCTTATCTTTAGGCGTTCAGAGCCCAAGACCTCCCCTAAGATCCCAAGAGTGATAACCATCCGCCGGGCGAACATTGCAACTGGAAGACCTGTAGGATATATAGGAAGCCTACTGAACCATGCGTACAGGACGTGGAATTGACCTGCCTGGTGTAGACCATCAAAACAACTCACAAATGAAGCACTGAACCCCTGAGCCATGTGGCCAGGGAGAAGACAGAGCGGGAATATTCCCAACCCCCGAACAACCCTGAATGACTAAACAGACGGCAGCGAGTCCTTCACAACAGGCAATGGGGATACTGAGGACAGTACGACCCTGGAGCACCAGTCAAAGCTTGCCATGCAGCTTGAACTGGCTCGATTACAGCTTAGAATAGCAGGGCTTTAGAAGGGAAACCAACCTTCTCAACATTGCTTTGTGCAGGATAAAGAGAAGGACAAAGATTCTACAGGTATACCAGACGGAAGGTTGACCCAACCTCTGAGGTTGGATTCCATGAGACTACCAAGTCAATCCGGTGACGAACAACCTTACCCGGCACACCAGCATACACGCCATGGGGAGAGGGCATGTTGCTTGAAGCAAAGCAGGCTGATATCGATCATATCATTGAGGTACGACGAGCTAGAAAATCCATATAGACTACCAAACGCACATGATGGGAGGCTTTCTTGGGGTGATTCTTCAATGGGATCCTCAGCCCCGGATCCTGACCGCTGCTGGATGGCCCTACGTTATACCAAGCCATCAGCTGGGGATGCCACTCAGCGCTCCAGGGACCCAATTCAGCCAGCCCAACCACCACCGTCACCAACAAAGAAGCCCGTATTAGGGGCTTAGCCTTCCTGAATACCCCCGGCGATGGAGTCCCTAGGCAGCTACCGGGGGTACAAGCTCATGCCCTAATAACACCAGAGCGGGTTGATAAGGCTCTGTTTGGTCAGAGCACTAAGAAGGCCCCAGGAATGACAGGCTCAATTTTAAGGGTCTTCAGCGGCTCTGGGGTTTTGACTCGGAGTGCCTGGTGGCCATTGCCAGGCAATGCTTCCGCCTGGGAGCTCACGCGGACGCCTGGAAGGTTGCCAGGCGTATACTACTGAGAAATGCCCGACAGGCTAATGCCTAGAGGGTAGTCAGCCTACTCAGCTGCCTGGGCAAGATTGCTGAGAAACTCGCAGCAAGCCTTATAGCCCCTGTGGACTACATCCATCTTCACCAATTCTTGATCCAGCTATGGATTTTGAGAGCGTCCTAGAAAACCGCGTTACAATGATCCTAGGCAAGGGTCAGATGGTATTTTTGAAGGGATGCAATGTCGTTAGCCGTAGGAGATGATACTAAGCTGTACATTACTCAAGGGAAAGTTATTACTCGAGAGAGCTGAACAGAGCATTGCATGCGGCGGGTAGTATAGGTTGCATTCTGGTATATAACTTTCTTTTAATTCATATACCTACTGATAATAATATCATGTATTGGGTCATGCATTGAGTCCTGTATATTGTCACTGTGTGATCCTATGAGACGAACTAAGATTTGCTTATCGAAAACAGGCTTTACTGTAGTTTGAGCAATGGAAAGGATAATATAATATGGATCAAGGGACAGTTATGTAACGCTAATTAATATCATAGTTATAGAATCACAACACCCTCTTTTCAAGCAGAGAGGAATATTATTACATGCTGCAAAATCATATCTTGATCGTGGAGCTCTTCCTTTCCTCTCCCCTGCTTCCTTTCTTTTATACTGACACTAGGCGCTAGTTTGAGTGGATGGTAGGGAAATTCGATGATGATTTAGGTCTGGATTTGATCGAGTGTAGGGTAGAGGATTTGAGAACTCAAAGAGTTGATGATAGAGACCTCTCATAGTTTATTTCTTAGTCTCTTATCTGGCATAACTAGGTGATGATAGTTCCTGTGAGGATTCCTTAGGTATAATCAGTTAATAACGAGATTTAGATTCTATTGATGTCAAGACTTGACGCAAAGAAGTAAAAGAGACTGAGAAAGAAATAAGAGTACGGTCCACCATCCCTGCGCGATCTCCTTTCTTGCATAAAACGCCTGTAGCCCGTCAGAGTAGTCAGCGAAGGCCTTTCGTCCTTCCACTCGGCAGCCCGGGATCAGATCCGCGGACATCTACTGATGATGTAACGTAGACCCTGTGCATATCCCCTCATTCATATCTTTTACTGTAGCTGAATGCTGAACCGCGTCTTCTTAAAAATACAGCATCCAAAATCACAGGCGAGGGTGAAAATAGGTTACCAGCGGCGCCGTTCCTTGACCAGATCAGTTTTCCAGTTTTCCCCATAGACCTCTTCCCAAATTTCCGAGATCTCTTGTGCAATCTCATCACTAATATCTTTCCATGAAGCATCGCCATTTAAGTGGGTCGCGGTGACTATATCGAGTGCGTGGCCAGCCCAAACCCCTCGATGCATCTCTTTTCCCTGAATCAATGAATAATCGGATGTTGACCAGCAAGTCTTATAGAGGATAACTTCACCGTACCCTAGTGTATCGATAAACGGGCCTTTAATGTACTTCTCATCTAATGCAACTGCTGAGGGTCGAACAAACTCATGCGTTGTCAGATTTCTGAGAACCCATTCCTCATTGCATGGATAGTAACTCTGTGGCGTTGGATGTGCCACTTGAACTATATCTATCGGACTAGGGTGTTTGTGGCGAAGATCGAGGGCGAGGCCGAATAGATCGTGCGGAAAACTCGATGTGACTTCAGTGATGCCGGTGTATCGAGCGTCAGCAATGTCATACAAATTGACAGGTTTACCAGCCAGCTCCTCCGCCAGTTTGTCGCCCAGCTCGATCTCTAATTCTTCAAATTCCAGGCCCTCATCCAATTCATTCAATTCGTTTGAGGACAGCATGCCGTCAGGATGCTGGGCATTGCCACCGGATCCGCTGTCCTGACCCACACAAATGACTGGAATTCCCGCCCAAACACCCAAGTAGCCGGAAAAATGTTTTGCGATTACCGGTCTCACGAGGGTCCATAGCCTCCGACAGCTAAGACCACAAAGAAAGACATCTTCCACGTCCAAGAAGTTGAGAATATGGTAATGGATCTCGGTGGGAAGCTGAATGAGGATAGATCCAGATTCAGTTGTGCACGCCGGAGCACGGGTCAATGGCATAATAACAGGAAGACAGTCTGGCTCAAGTCGCCTTTTCTGAGGAATAGTTTTCCCTGGGTTGGGTAGGACTGTTCTGTGACTGTTCTTCCCGTCATAAGATTGGGGGATAATGGGTGTCGCAAAAAGGGAAACAAGAGAGGATGCAGATCCATTGAACAGGTCCTCACCAGGTCTGCAATTCCAACTTAGCTTTTCGCGACGACGAGGTGCAATGAGGCAAAAATCCTGTCCCATTTTCAAGTTTGTTGAAGGGGGCTTTGAGGTGAGTTTAAGTAATCAAAATATCTGAATTATAACCAGCTTTTCCTTGAGTTTATGTGCATCTGCATCGGCAAAGTTTTCAGATACCTTCTCAGATAATCTTGATGATGAGAGAGAGAGAGAGAAGCTCCAAGTTTTCTGGTTCTATTTTGCCTATTTTGTCCTGAGAAAAGTTCGTATAAGTAAGCCACGCGGCCTCGTTATGTAAGCAGACCTCACTAGTTTGTTGGAACGTCTATTATTATTATTATTCTTCAATTATAGATGTATGCAGTCAGAGACTATGACATCTACCTGAGAACTTTTAGTTCTCAGGGTTTTTCTAATATCTATAACATCAACTATTATACATTTATCAATTTTAAATATGTAAAATCAGAAAATTTCAGCTCAGAATATAAAAACTCTTTATAAATTACAGTATTTTAATTTTAACATCTTCTAATACTTTGAAATCATTTGAAAATATCATGACAAAAGAAAAGAGAATAAAGTCTTAAAGATAGATATATTAAATAAGTAGATAAAAAAGAATAGAAAAGAAAAGATAAAGTAAAAAGAGACTATAATAAAATAAAATTATTAAAAAATAGTATATAATTATTTTAATAGATTATATCTAATTAATTTTCATCTCTTCATATTCAGATATTTCTGAATTCAGTTATTTTCTTATAACTGCTTGAGTTTCTGATAGAAAGTCTATTAAGTATTTAATTTCTATCTCAGTTGAGAATAAGAATTTTATATTTAATTAATTTAAATTATACTTCTCTTTCAATGTAAGAAATCCCGCTTCTCACAGATTCTTTATCTCTATTTCTATCTCTTGCATAATCAATAGAGCTAGCAGTCCTTGACTACACACAACTATATAGACTGAAGTTCATGAATACTATTCATAACTCAGCTTGAATACTATTATACATTTAATCTCTATATTTTATCTTTCTATCATGAATACTTCTAGTAGTTAACAGTACATATTACATTAAGCTGTAAACATCTGAATAATCATCTGTGAGCACTTATTCTTACATTTCAAGCTCAGTCAGTCAGCAACTACTTATTATGACTGAAAGAACTAGAAACTTATATACTTTAATCTCTGCAAACTCTACTGCAGACACTCAGAAGCAGTCATCTGAATCATGAATAACTCTTATAAAAGAAGTTTCAGAGAATTTATTAATTATTTATAAAATATTATTCTCTGTATCTGTGACAGAGAAACTCTCTGAACTCATGAATAAATTAATCTCAGTAAAGAACATTCTTGAGTATCTCTTATAAAATCAAGCTATTTTTCTACAAGAAATACTTACTGTCTGTAAACACTTTTGAACTGAGTCTCTAGACATAATCTTCAGAGATATTTATAAACTGAAAAGAAACTTTCTTAAGCTGTGATCACTTAAGATTATCTATTAAATCACAATCTATAAAAGCTTTTACAAGTTTGTATTTAAAATTGACTTATAAGTCTGACTGTGTGATATAAAAGATGAAGAAGCTGTCATCTATATAATGACAGATCTTTATTACACTGAAGTCAAGAACTGATTAAATTATCTAGAGAATGATTATAAGAGATTCTGCTAATCTGTTCTCAAGATTTATCTAGAGAATAAGTTAAGAGACTCTGTAAGCTGAATAGAGAATATCTGAGCTGTAATTATTAATATTAGAAAAAGAGATGAGAAATCTGATAAAGATTACTTACAGTACTTTATAAAATTATAGTATGAATTAAGATCTGTGAAAACAGAGCTCTGAAACAAGACCTGAATAATGATATTTATAAAGAGACTGAATAAAGATATGTAGAAGAAGCTCATTGAGTAAGACTCTAAGCTCTTAACTCTGAAGAAACTGATGACTCTTATTCATCATTTACAGATTACTGTGAGAGTCATAAATCTGTGAAGAGTGAATCACTGATCAGCTCTGTAAGAACTAGAATAACAGAGAACAGATTTATCAGAAAAAGATGATAAGATATAGAGAGATTTGTATCTGACTACTAAGTAGAGAGAGAGAGCTTTATAAGCTTCTGTAAATAGAGTATATAATAGAGAGACTAAGAAAAAGAGACTCTGCTTTATCTATTCTAAATTAGAATATCTTCACACAAACTGTTCAGATAAATTAAAATAGAAATTTGAGAAGTTATAGATAGAGTCAGTAACAGTCTTCTTAAGAGTTTTAAAGCTGATATCTGAATCTGTTGCTTCTCTGATGAAAATGCTTACTTATAGAGAGAGACTGTGTCACAGTACTGCTGTCTTACAAGTATGAAAAGTATTGATGAACTTAGAATCTCAGGTCACTGTGATGTCTCTAAAGCTCACAGAGTGAATGAGCTGAAAGATAAAGACTGAGAATCTACTCTTATAATAAGCAGAATATGAGAACTCAGATCTGAGAGCTGGAAGACTTATAAGAGTTATCTTTGAATTATAAGATCTCTCTGAAATCTGAAGAAGATTTGCAGAAACTGTGATTATTATGAATATTACAGATAATATATACTTAAGACTTATATAACTTTAAAGACACAATTTATACATAGCTGTCTGTGAGTCAGGTTTATACTTCTGATCAGTGTTAACAGACTCACTTATAAAGATAGAATTAGTTAATACTGCAGAGTTGATTAGAGAAGATAAGCTTATCTATATAATAACTTTATAAGTGTCTGAGAATCTCATAATCATGAAAACTGAGCTTCAGATATCAGAGAAATACTGAGATCTCACAGAGATATTCAGCTCAGTAAAGACAGCTGAGCTTTCTTCTTATTATAAGAAGAATCTGATAATAGATTTGATAGAAGAGTAGAAACTCTTCTAAGAATCAATCTATAAGCTCTCTTATCATGAGACAGAGGTCTTACAGATCTATATAAAGAAGAATCTGAAGAATAACTTTATCTGATCTTCACAGATCTCTGTGAAAGTCTCTGTAATATTTATAAAGAAGAAGAATAAAGATCTCAGATTGTATGTAAACTATTATAATCTGAACTTCAAGATAATAAAGAGCTACTATTCTCTGTCTCTGATTGAGAATGTAATCAACTGTCTTATAAGAGCTGTTATATTCACACAATTGAATATAATCAATATATATATACAGCTGTGAATACAGTCTGAGAATGAATAAAAAACTGTCTTTAGAACTGCACTGAGATTATTTAAATATCTAGTGATGTCTTTTAATCTGACTAATACTCTCACAGTATTTCAGTCTTTCATTAATAAAATACTTCATGAATATCTGAATGTCTTTGTAATAATATATCTGAATAATGTGATAGTGTACTTCATGAAGAAGAAAGAATATACTGAGTATATATAAAGTATATTGAAGATCTTAGATGAGACAGAACTGTATATTAAACTTATGAAGTATAACTTCAGTGTCTGCTGAATTAATTTCCTAGAATATATAATCACTGCAGATAATATTCAGATAAAATCTTCACAGATTGAGACTATTCTATTATAATCAGAGTTAACTAGTATTCATGAGATTCAGATCTTTCTAAGCTTTGTGAATTTCTATAGATAATTTATCTTTGTATTTATAAGAATCTTCTTAACTCTTACAGACATGCTGAAGAGTGAAAATAAGAAGAAGTTATTCTGTGAATAAAGAATAAAAAGATTATTAAGAAGAGAGAACTGTGAGAACTTTCTTATCTCAGAAGCTCATAGAGTCTTTATAAGATTAAAACAGATATTCATAGATACAGTAATACTATTTCACTTTGATTTCTTACTCTTAATCAGATTGAAGACAGATGTCTTCTTCTTTATAATTTCAGAAATAGTCTTATAACTACAGTTAAATGAGAACTGAGTTTCAGTGATCTTTTTCTTATAGAAGATATAACTTGTGAAGATCAACTATAATATCTATGATTAGAAGCTTCTTATAATAGTGAAATTCTTCTATCACTGATATCACTACTTTAAGAATCTTGTAACAGTGATTACTGTTAGAACTGATTATAATAGCTTATAATAGTTTACTTCAATTAAGAAACTCTTATAACAGCAGATTTACTGAGCTCAGAGACTGAGTGAGTTCTGATTCAAGATAGAATATATCAAGAGAACTAAGAACTCAGCAGACAGACTCTCTTACAGATCAGACTATATTAAGAAGATCAGAGTAATAGATATAGAGAGACTAGAGAAGACAGAAAAGCTTTGTAAGATACTCAGACTGAGTATTATGAAGAGATTGACTGAAGAGTCTTTTAATTCTCTATGAGAGAAGAAGAAAAAGAGAGAGAAGAAGCCTGTACAACTACTTTCTATAACATTGAGAGTTAACACTCTGAGAATCTCTGCAAGAATTCTTGAAGAGAGTATCTATAATCTGAAGAGTTTGCAGACTTTGAGAAGCACTGCAGAAGATCTGATATAAGAGAAAATAGAATATAAGTCTTTATAAGATCTTCTATTCAGATTGTCTGAACTGCAACTGAAGAATGAATATATTCAGTATATTCAGAAATTATAGCAGAGATCAATTCTGCAGAAATAAAGAGTTGAAGAAACTTAAATAATCTCTTATAAAGAGAGAGCTGAATTTATATATCTGTAAATAAGTTTCTATACATAGAACTTATTAAAAGATATCATGACTCTTCTCTAGCAGATTATTTTACAGATACTAGAACTCATGAGTTATTTATAAGAAAATACTTCTGATTAAAGATGCAAGAACTTATGAAGAAGATAGTAAATTCTTATACTGTTTATCAGAATTCATGAATAGTGCAGTTCAGATTATATAAAGAACTTACTTCTCTACTCATCTCATAGAAACCTTGAGAACAGCTAGAAATGAATACTCTTATAAGTCTCTCTGAAAGTAAGAACATATATAATACCTGCTTTGACAGTGTACTGATAATAGTGAATCACTTTATCAAGATAACACACTTTATACTCATCTGCAAGAACTTGAAGTTAAAGAATTTAACTCATATCTTTATCTGTAATGTGATCTGATTGCATGAATTATCTGTGAATATTATCTCAGACAGAGAATCAATCTTTATAGAAGAGTTCTGATCTAATCTGATAACTATACTGAAGATCTTATAAGATCTAAGCACAGCTTTTCATCAACAGACAGATGATCAGACAGAATATCTGATAAGTATATTAAAATAGTATCTGCAGTGCTTTGTTAATTATAATCAGAATAACTGAATACATTGATTATCACTCACAGAGTTTGTGTATAATAACTCAAAGCATGTCAGTACAGATAAAACTCTCTTTAAGATACTTATTAAAACTCATTCACAGATAATCTTGATAAATTCATGAGAGTATACTATAGAGTGTGATAATATCTGTGAATGAGCTGAGAGAATTCAGAAGATCTGAGAGAAAGTCTGTGAATTTTTAAGAAAGACTCAAGAGTATCAGAAGAGATACTATGACTTTAAGCATATTATAAAGAGTTTCAAGAAAGATGATAGAGTCTGACTGAGTCTAGAAAACATCATTATATGAAGATCTAGTAAGAAGCTGAATCTCTTGTAAACAGAGTCTTATAAGATTATAAAGAAAGTTAGTTTACAGTTCTATAGATTGAAACTATCACCTGAGTTACAGATATATAATGTTTTTTATATCTCTTTACTTCATGAATATAAGAAATTCTCAGAAGAGAACTCTGTGACTCATCACTCTATTTATAAAGTATTAGAGAGTGAAAGAGAATATCAGGTCAAAGAGATTATTAACTCAGAGAAGTGAGATCATAAGCTCTGATTCAAGATTCAGTGATAAGAGTATTCTAATAAGATGAATAAGTTCACTTAAGAATCATCTGAGCAGATAAGATATCTGCAGAAGCTAAGATATAACTTTTATACTATAAATTCTGATAAGTCAGAATAATATAATCTTCACTAAGAACCTGATTGTGATAAAGATATTAACACTGTTATTTATAAATTCTAGTCTATAAGATAATGAGTTTCTACTGAGATGAACAGTCTGTGATGTATACAAGAAAAGAAGAAATCATGTTCTTATTAAAGTTAAAAAATAAGAAAATAAACAGAACTGTGAATACAATTTAGAGATTAATAAAGAAAAAATAAAGAAAACTTACACTCACACTCTTAACATCTGTGACACTTAACTCTCTCATAACTATCAATTTCTCTCTTTAAAGAAGCAGAGAGTATTATGTCTGTGATACAGACAATTGTTATATTTGATATGAAGGCTGTCAGAAATGCACAGACTTCAGAGAAGCTGAATATCAGAGTACATGCAGTTGCAGCAGAGTCTTGAGAACTGACTGTCTGTATGTGTGATCAGATATCTCTTATGAAGCTGTGTCTGCTCTCTCAGTTATGCTGAAGTATTCAGTCTGAAAACAATTGAAATATGAAGAGAGAGCTCATCTGTTCAGACTAACTTCTGTTATGAATTCATAGCATTTGTATTGCCTTGATTACTCAGATTTTACAGATATCTGAGAACTCATCTCTCATTGATAATGAGATTGCAGAAATGCGTCACAGTGCAAGAATCATTGATAGAGAATCTAGACATATTTGCATATACCTGGTCAGAGATTGTGCAGACAGAGAAGAGATGATCATAAGCCTGTGAAACTGCAGAAGACACTGACAACACTGAGAGCTTTACAAGAACTGTTAGCTAGAGTCTGTAAGAAATCACTTATGAGAAGACTTACAGCAAAGAAGAGAACTGTACTGCTTGAAGTCAGAGACTGGTCTGAAGAAGACAGAGAATTGACTGCTGGCCTGAAGATTGAATGCAGTGATGAGACTAAGAAGAATGAAGACACAGTCATGAGCAGCAGCATCCCTGCTTCATCAGCTGATAAAAAGCAATTAGAGAAGTTACAGAGACACTCATAAGAAGCTCAGCAGTGATCAGACATTATTTACAAAAATATTGAAATTAAAAATTTTTTTATTCTTGAGAAGTTCTTGAATTAATATACAGATATTGTTAGAAACACTCTCTCTCTATTATCTGAATGAAAACACTTCACAGATGAATGAGAATACTCACAGTTTATAAGAATAAGAGCTGTTACAGAAAAAGAGAAAAGAAGATGAGATTTCATGAACAGATCTGAGATATTTATACTACTCTAAAGAGATTTGCTTACACTGTGAGTGATCTCATGAAACAGTCAGATCACTCTAGTAAATAAGAGTGATTATGAATTGTAGATCTGAATCTTTCTATATAACTACAAAGAGTGATTGCAGACTGTAGACATCTTAATTCTATAATTCTACAGAGTTGATGAAAGAATGAAAAATTCCTCACAATTCTACAGTGTCAAAGAACAATGATTCATAAGAATGAGTGAAAGATCAACTCATAAATGCTTCTCTTTGATAAGAATAATCTTATAGAGAGTGATTTATCTGTGAGATGAATCTGTGTAATAATCACACAAGAATCTTATGAAAATGATTGAGAGTTAACTGAAACTCTTCTATATAAAAGATATGAGATGAATCTGTGTGATAGTTAGAGAAGAATCTATAGATTATAAAGAATTTCATAAAATAAGAAACTGAGTGACAGACTCTTTTCTCTTCATAATAACAAGGAATTTTTCCTCACTGAGATTTTTTATAGATGTGAAGGATTTTCAGTGAGTATCACTGCAGTGCTGAGCTGATTCTATGAAGTCACTCAGTGAAAGACTTCACAGACAAAGTCTTAGAGAGAAGAGAGTATGTAAGAAATCTCACTTCTCATAGATTCTTTATCTCTATTTCTATCTCTCATGTAATCAATAGAGCTAGCAGCCCTTGACTACACACAACTATATAGACTGGAGTTTGTGAATACTATTCACAACTCAGCTTGAATGCTATTATATATTTGATCTCTACATTTTATCTTCCTACCACGAATACTTCTAGTAGTTAACAGTACATATCACGCCAAGCTGCAAACACCTGAATAATCGCCTGCGAGTACTTATTCTTACATTCAATCTGACTTTGAGACTATTATATAATGTATAATATATTATAATATACTCAGAATTTTCATTTACATTACAGAATGAGCATTCTATTGAATTAAATCTATTATTAAATCTTTGTATATAAGATTTGAAATAATTATATTCTAGTTTCAGCTAAATTATAGATGAGAATATTTTCTTTTTATATTATATCTTCAGCCGTGCTAAGACTCTGTTACAATTTCATATAACTTATTACTTTTATACAGATGATTTCATTTATCTAACAGACTGTGTAAATCAGTTTTCAATCACTTTATAATATTATTCAGATATAATATAGAAAGATTTAATTAATAAATATAAGAATCTTACTTCTATATAAGATTAGCAGATTACTCTTTCATAATAGTGAGATACTGCTAAGGTATCACTTCAGCTATTCTTACTTATAGAATAGAATAAGAGTATTTACTCATTATCTATATAGAATAGCTAGATACTTATTTCTTATTAAAAAAGTCAGTGATTTATTTTCTTCTACTGAAATTGTAAGAGATTAGTATAATATATAGATCTTATAATACAAAAGTGAGAAACATTAGAGAAGACAGAAAGAGAAAGTGCAGAAATCAGCAATTAAAGTGAATATGTATATATATACATAGTGAAGCTTCAGAGTGAAAGAATAGAAATTTCATGAGTTATTCAGCTAAGAATCAGCAAGTAAGAATAGAGCTTTCAGTGAAATCTGTGAAGTGTAATAAAATAGTCTATATAATTGATCAGATGCAGCCTGCTACATTAGTTCTCTCTTTTCAGAAGTGATATAGAGTTACAGATATATAGCTCTTATTGATTAAGAGCTATTATCTTGAATAACACAGAGCTTGAAGTTCAGGTCAGACAATTATAGCTGACTCATTTCACAAGATATTATTAACTGCAGCTACAGAGTCTCTTATTAAGAAAATCTTCAATCTCTTATTCAAGTTTATTATCTTCTTCTATAATTTCTAACAGCTGTCAGTCAGAAGTAGACTGACTGTGTGACCGTGTCTAAAACCAGAACCAGAATTTTTAATAGTCTTATTATCAATTCAACTGATCTCATTACACAGTTTTAACATTAGATAGTAGTCTTATACTGTCTTAGTGAGACTTACTATCTACTCTTATCACATTTTTCAAATGAGATCATGATTTTCACTTCTCAATTTAAATTATTTTTATTGCTTTAAATGACTTTAAATCTCATTTGAGTGTTACTAAAAAGTGTTACTTTTTAAAAAATTAAAAATAGTCTAAAAAAAACCTTAAAATGTCTAAAAATAGTAACTTTATACTAAGAATGAAACTAAATGAAATCAAATGAGATCACTTTCTCATTTTTTTCAAGTCATGATTTCATTTTGAGATTTAATATATAGTCACTTTGCATGTTTTTTTAATAACTAGTCTCAGTGAGATTCACATCAAGAAATGTATGAGATCAGATTAAATGAGACTAAATATGAAATTCATAGTCTCAGTAGTCAGTCTAGTCAGAAGTCAGTTAAGAAGAGAACAGATCAGTGACAGTATAATAAAGTAAGCTTATATAAAAGATATCATGAATCTCTGATAATATATTAAGACAGTAGTTATAAGTGTCTAGAACTTCTATCACTTTATACTTAATATAGTAATAATTCAGTGTATAAGATGAGTGTATAATTTATATATTCTTAAGATTTAATTATACTAGATCTTCTATCTTATATATAACGTGGCGGAACCGAAGCAGTAACTAGTCAGTGATGTCATGTAGAGATAGTTGTTTTAAAAGCTGTATAAGTGAGCTTAACTATCTTGCTTAAATAGCAAGCTTGTAAACTACAGAGTTATTGCAAGAATATCACAGATATGATACTTAGTATACTAAGAAGATTGTATAAGACATGCAGTAACTCTCATATATATTTCAGTAGAAGAAAAACAAATTACTGACTTCTTTAATAAAAAGCCAGCATCTAGCTATTCTATATAGACAATGAGCAGATACTCTTCTCTCATTTCATAAGTAAGAATAGTCAGAGTGATATCTCAGCAGTGTCTTATTATCAAGAAAGAGTAATCTGCTGATCTTGTATAGAAGTAAGATTCTTATATTCATCAATCAGATCTTTCTATAATATATCTGAATAATATTATAGAGTGATTGAAAATCAGTTCAGACAGAATAAAATCATCTGTATAAAAGTGATAAGCTGTATGAAACTGTAACAGAGTCTTGACATAGCTGAGAGTGTGATAATACTCTTCTCTTTAAGAGTATAGTCTCTATGCTCTCAAGATTACTGAATTAGAAATTATCTTTATTATATAGCAATGATTGTTAACTGATTGACAGTATATATACTGCACATGATATAAAGAAATAGATGAGTTTTTCTGCTGACTGTGTAGATCTTTCTTTTCTCATCTTTATTCAAATTAAATATATGATAAGTGAGTTTCTTATATATTAATTTGAAATGTGAAAAATATAATTAATAAGTGACTTACAGATCTTTCAATATATTCTGTTCTATGTATAAAATTCTCTGTAAAAGTGATGTATTTTAGAGATAAAGCTAACAGTAGTAGCAGAATTTTTTTGAAAAGATCTTTCTCTTCTATGACATATTTTTCTCTCTCTTTTCTCATCTATAATAGTGAGTGTATGAGAGTATCATTCTTGAAGGATAATAGAGGGCTTATTCTGACATTTTCTAGTGAATAAATGTCTTTATGATGCAGTGACAGTCTCTGTGACTGTCAAGAAAGCCAGATTGAAGATGAAGACAGCAGTGTCAATGAGCTGTGAGAGTATCACTCTTATTGTCACATCTTCTCCTTCTTCTACTTCTCTTGCAGCCGCGATGATAGTTGCTGTGCCTTGCAGTGAGATGTCATCTCTTCTGCTGATTAATTCATTCATGTTCAGTCTGTTCTCTGCCTCTCTCATCACTGTTGTAATGCTGCTCTCTCTCTCAGTTAATACAGTGACATATGACCTCATGTGATCATTTGAAGAGAAACTCAGAGAGAGCTTGATTCTGAAAACAGTGACTCTGAGAAACTCAATTCATAGTTTCTCTTCTGCAGCATATCTGAGCTCTGCTTGAAATACTGCTGAGTTGAGTCTGCAGAGTTCTGTAGTTTCTTTGTCTTCTCTCTGTGAAGAGGCTCTGATATGACTTCTGACTAGTACTACTACTTGTCTGTGCTGTGTTAAGCAGCTGAAGAAGAGAAGAATTTTATACACTTACTTCTTCTCTTACTTCTGTTATTTCTGTTATATCTGTAACAATGACTTCTATCTCTCTGTAAGTATTATCTCACAGAAAGATGTTATATCAGTTCTGACAAGAAGTCTAGATACTTAAGTAGTACAGAGTGAGAGTCTCAGAGCTTCAAGTATTAGCAGATTCTATTAAGACTGAGAAGATCTCTCTTACTTATCTGTAAAAGAAGACAAAAGTGTGAATCTCTGAGATAAAAAAACATCTCAGAATGACTGATCTTAAGAAGAAGTCAGTCAGCACTGTTATTAAAAGTATTATAGAGATTAATTACTGATTGAAGAGAATCTTGCTTCAATTGAAGCAGATGACTAAGATGTTTTATAAATTGATAAGTTAATACTTTAAGCATCTCTTATACTCTTCTACAGCATGCTTCTCTGCAGTGCTGCAGTGCTAACTTCTTAACAGATAAAGATACTAATACTGAAGACTTTAACAGTGAAAAATGAGTTTGATAAGAATATGATTATTAGTGAGTAGACTCTGATCTCTCTTTTTACTTTTTTAATGAGCTGCAGCTCTATTAGAATAGCAGCAGTCTGTGAATTGATAATATTAATCTTTATTAATTTTAAATATCTCTTTCTTTTCTTATTAACTGCTTCAGAAATTTTACACTTATATAGTCTCATTAAACTTCTAAAAAACTCTTTGAAAGAAAATAGAAGAAGAGTGTTACTAAGTCTATAAAATATCAGCTCATTACTGTGAGATTATCTCTAAAAATTCTTTGAGAAAAATAAGAAGTCTTAAGTAATATCTCTTATCTAATATCTCTGATGTGTAACAGAGTAATCTCTACTAGTTATCTCATAGCTTACAATCTCTTTCTCAGTATTTTTCAATTTCTTAAGCAGTTCTTATAAATTCTCTGATAATAAATATTCTCTTATTTAATAAGATATTAAAGCTTACTGTAATATATGTGG
>NW_003101673.1:1374907-1418106 GCF_000003855.2 Blastomyces gilchristii SLH14081
CATCTTTGTATTATTATTTTATAATTCAGTGATTAGAAGATGTTTAAATCAATCATTCTGATAATATAAATAGAATACTTAAAGATACTATTTTAATATCTGATTCTGATGTTCAGTCTGATTATCTGTCTACAGATGAAATGCAGTACTGAGAAGATGTCTTATTATAAGATAATAGTAAAAAGCTGATCAGTATTTACTGATGAAGAGAAATTCTTAATCTGTTATCAATGATTTCAGAGTACTGTGATTATAAATAATGATATCTAAAAACAGATCAGTCAATTCAGAGGCTTTAATCTTTTTATAAGTAGAAATATATCTGATTATCTTCATGAAGTGATCAATAATAATCAAAATTGAGTTATATTCTTTGACTCTTATTGACTTCAGCAGATTAACTATGAAATTCATCAATAGATTCTGTTATGAGCTCTTTGAAACAGGCAGTGATATCAACTTACTGTATTACTTATATCATGAGATCTTTATTCTTTAACAGATATTGTAAGTTTTAACATACTCTTTGACATCTGCTTAGAGCTTGTCTTAAATATATTTATATTTTAGAAGCTTCTCAGTCTTCTCTAATCTGAAGTGCTCTGTATGAAAATTATTATAATGAATTCTCAATAACTTCTGACACACTGCTCTACTATGAGAGATGAAGACTGAACTATTCAATAGTAGAAGTTCACATTCTTCTAATTATCAGTGACTTGATTTCTTAGCAGCATCATCTCACTCAGAGTCTGTCTCTTTCAAGTTCAAATCAGATTCTTTCTTTCTTAACTTCTGAATTTAAGCTGCAGTAGAGATGTTTCTCTTCTGTAACTTATCAATAAATTTTAAAAGTATTCAGATTGAAAGATTATAGACTGTTTTATTCTTTATCAATTCAATGATTATAAGATGTAATATGAGAAGCTCATGATCTTCAGTGTCAGTTCTCTGTGAGAACTCAGGTTTTCTTTCATCTTCTATACTGAGTTATGTAGCTGTCTCTTCAGCACTGTTTCTGAGCTTCAGAGAATCTCAATTCTCTGCAGCCAGCTTCTTCTGCAGTGATGACAGAGGTTTTTTTATAGAATTCTTCTTCACATTAATAATATTATAATTGAGTTATTTAGACAGTATATCAGCAGGGGTAAGCTGATCTGAATAATATCAGATATAGAAATCATACTCTGAAAGCAGCTCTGCTTATCTGACTTGATGTTCTATCAAGCTCTTTATTGTCAAGAAGTAATATAGATTTATATGATCAGTGAGAACTTGCACTGAGTACTTACTACTCTGAAGATAATGTTGTCAGATCTTAAAAAATTTGATAATTACTAACATTTTCTAATCATGAGTATCATATCTTCTCTATATGAGTGATAACTTCTTGAAGAAGAAGATCACTGATCTTTATTCACAGTGTCTTATAGACTCTGTGAAAAAGTCTTCTCTCACAGATAATTCATTGTCTGTTTTTTCAGAGATGATTATTCTCTAATTGTTTCAATGTTGAAAGGTCTTCAGTGTCAACTGTGAAAAGATTTCACAGATCTCATTCTCAGATATATCAGTCTCACACTGACTGAGTAAGTTAAGATTAAAGTGATTCAGTCTTATAATATCTGTGAAAGCTTGTTTCAATTCTGCAAATGTCTGGACAGTGTCTTGAGTGAGAGTAAATGATTCTGTTTTTCTGTCTTTCACACTTTTCTTTAACAGATCTGTAAGAGGAGCAGTACAGAGAGGGGTCTATCCTTCCAGGCTATGAGACAGTTATATATAGCCTGTATTACATCAGTAGCTGATTATGGAGTTCAAGTTTGGTGGAATAATCAAGGGAATTTCACTGAACTCTTTCAAAGTCTGCAAAACAGAGCCTTGAGAAGAATTCTGGAAGCATTCAAATCATCTTCTATTAAAGCAATGGAAATTGAAGCTTCAATTCCTCCTTCTGCTATTAGATTTGAAAAGGCCTGTATGAACTATGCTCTGAGAGTTGTAAAGATGAGCTCAAATCATATAATCAGAGAAAGAGTCTCTTCTTCATTTCCATCAATTAACTCTGGAAATGAACTGGATTGGAATAGATTTCTTAATTGAAATGAAAATAATTCTTCAAAGAAAATGCCTTCTCAACTGTACAGACTATGCTCTCTGATTAAAAATCAATTTTCTTCTTTAAATGTTGAAAAAGTTGATCATGAGAAGTTATCTCTCTGGAGAGAAAAGCTTGAATCTCTTATAGACTTACAAATAAGTGAACTATCACAAGAGAAAGAATATGAACAGCATTTGAAGAGAATTTCTACAATCAATATAAAAGACTCTATTCTGATTTATTCAGATGGCTCAAAAAATGAGAACTTGAATAGATTAGGCGCAGGCATTGCTTATACTGAAGATAATATTAATTTTATCTCAGATTTCTGGAATCTAGGCTCTGAATGTGAAGTCTTTGATGCTGAACTATTTGCAATAGTGAAAGCTTTCAAACTCATTGAAATAAAATCTCATAAAAGAGAAAATTGTTTGAAAGAGGCATGAATATTCTCTGATAGTCAAGCTGCTTTAAAAAGACTTAGAAATAGTCAGATTCATAATGATCAAATGAATCTTAAACTGATCTTAAACTCTGTTTTGAAAATTTAAAAGAGAAGAACATCAAAGCTGATAATTCATCTGCACTGAGTTCCTGCTCATATGAATATTCATGGCAATGAATTGGCTGATTCAGCTGCAAAAAAGGGTGCAGAATTAAGCAGATCTATTCAAAAAATTGTGTTCTGGTCTTTTATAAAGAGAAAAATAAAAGAATCTTGTTTAGACAAGTGGAATGAAAGCTGGCAGAAACAAAAGAAGAGTATACATTATTCAAGATTTGAAACAAAACCCAAGTGGAAATCTTGTTCAATTAAATGTAAAAAGAAAATATTCTCATCTATAATACAGCTGAAACTAGGACATGGCTATTTCAAATCTTATATACAAAGATTTGATGATAGATTTGACTCAATAGAATGCTCATTCTGCAATGCAAATGAGAATCCTGAGTATATTGTAATGCACTGTGCATTATACAATAGTCTCAGAGCCAGATTGAAAGAGAAGTATGATCTAAATCAATTAAATATGAGATTCTTATTCTCAACTGAGACAGGAATTAAATACTTAATAGACTTTCTATCAGAAACTCAAGTAGCTACAAGAAAATGGCTAAATTCAGAATTATCTGAATATGAAGAGGAGGAAATCAATCAGATATAGTCTGTTAAAACAGCTATACACTCTCTTTTAATAATTTGTTTTGTTATAGTCTCTCTTTACTTTATCTTTTTCTTTATCTTTTCCTTTCAATTTCTTTCTATCTATCTATTTAATGTGTCTATCTTTGAGACTGTGTTCTTTTTCTCTTTTCCTTTGTCATGATATTGTTAAATGGTTTCAAAGTATCAAAAGATGTTAAAACACTGCAATTTGTAAACAGTTTTTGTATTCTGGGCTGGAATTTTCTGATTTTGCATATCTGAAATTGATGAATGTATAATAGTTAACTTTACAGACATAGAAAAAACCCTGAGAACTAAAAGTTCTCAGGTAGATGTCATAGTCTCTGACTGCATACATCTATAATTGAAGAATAATAATAATAATAATAATAAGTAAGAGGAGCAGTAATCTGTGAATATGTATAGATGAATTATCTGTAGAAATTTGCAAATTCTAGAAACATCTGCATCTCATAGTACATCTGTGATGCTGGCCAGTTCTCAATAATGAAGACCTGACTTCTGTTCATTGAAATGCTGTTCATCTCAATAATATAATCTAAGAAATCAATCTCCTGCATGTAGAATGAGCATTTTTCAGTATTTGTATAGAGTTGATACTGTCTCAAGTGACTCAACACTTCTTGAACATAAATATCATGTTCTTTCTCTGATTTTGAGAAGATTAAAATGTTGTTCAGATATACTATACAGAAGATGTTGATAAGACTCTGCAGTGTCTCATTTATATAGATCTGAAAGATGGCTGAAGTGTTATAAAGATCAAAAGATAAAACAAGATATTCAAAATTACTATACTTAGTATGAAAAGTTATTTTTCAAATGTTGTCTTCATTAACTCTGATTCTATGATAGATATCTTGTATATCAATCTTTGAGAATATCTTTGCTTCAGATAATCAATCAATTATCTCATTAATTAACAGTAATGAATAGTAATTCTTAACTATCATCTTATTGAGATCTCTGTAGTCTGTACATAGATGTAGTCTATTATTCTTCTTAAGCATAAAGAGTATAGACATCTCTGCTGAACTCTTTGATGAATATATTCAGTTCTTTGATTATGCTTCTTCAAGATATTTGTATAGAATATTCAATTCCTTTATAGACAAGTTGTAAAGAGGCCTGTACAATACTGTTGCACTGTATTCAAGATAAATCTTATATCATATCTTAATATCAGGAAACTTCACTGCTTCTCTTTCTGAAAAGACATTCTTAAAATCTGTAAAGAGACATCATGTACATCTGTCTTCAATGACAGATACTGCTGCTAATCTTGCAGTGAGAGTGATGACTTCTTCACCTGTTTTTAAGTCTCAATCACCTGCTATGCAGTATATCAACTTAATCTTTTTCTCAAGATTCTTCTGATGAAACTCTTCAGATTTCTCTATTACTGTCTCTTTATCAGTGAGATGATACTGTCACATCTGAGTGACTCAGTTAATGAGAGAATTGTTTTCTCTCAATTATAAAAGATCTAGAATGATATTCTCATCTATGATATTGACTGTATAAAGAAGTAGACTGCTCTTCTTAAAGATTTCTTCTAAGTCTGTGATTACACACTTTGCTTGAATTATGTCAAAACAGTAATATTTTATTTCATCAGTAAATTTCACATGATCTGATAGATCTATCTTCTTTCAACTCTTCATCAAAGAAAAGAAATAGAATATGAAGTTAATATTCACTTCAGAGTCAAGTAGACATCTCACTGATATCTTCTCATTTGAGATATGTATTGTGATTGTAACATGAACTCAGAGATGTAAGAATTATTAATTCTTTATTTCTTTCTCTTCTTTATCTTCTATAAATACATTTGTCAGAAGAGAAGTTAACTTTGAGAAGATATCTTCTCAGTTTCTTTTCTTCTTCAGTTTTTTACAATCACTGATATAGTGATTATCAGCTCTGCAGTTGAAACAGAGATCTTTATCAAATCTTTTTTAATATTTCTTTACAGTGAGTGAAGAATCAGAATACTTGAAATTCTTCTTTACTTTCTCTACACTGAAGCTATCACAGTGCTATTTAGATTCTGTTATTAATTACTTAGAAGAGATCTTATTGATCTTTTTCTTAGAGAATTAATTATTCAAATGAATTCAGAAAGTCAGATTGACAAGCTCAGTATAATTAATTAATAAACTCTGATATTATGATATTATTATTCACATCTTATGAGTCAGCTTTGTAAGATAAAGCTATGTTTTTAATTGATTTAAATCATCAGTCAATTTCTCTTAATATTCTTCAAATCTTGTATTGAAATCAGAAGAATTCTTATTATCTTATTAATATAATAAGTTAAACTACTGTACTGCTGTGAAGCTATAATTACAGTGATCTTTAATTTGATTCAGTAGAAAGTTCTTGAATTCTTCTCAAGTTATTACAGTATTGATATACTTAAGCTCTCTCTTCTTGATAACTCAAGTAGTTGCAGAGATGTCTTCAAGAAGATTGATAATATATATTACTTATATCTTATGAGTATTATACTGGCTTAAGTTAAGATGGAATTTTCATTCAAGAATACAGATAAAGCTGTGAAATTCAGACAAGATGTTTCTCTTATATCTCAGTGAATCTCTGATCTTAATCTCTCTATCTTCATGATAGATGTAGGTATGTAGAGGCCGCGGTGATGGCAGAGTGATTGAAGAGCTTATGTCAAAATATGCAGCAGATTCAGAAATCTTAGATTTCTGCTGAGATAGAGATGTATACACTCTAGAGAATGATGTAGTATTTCTCTCAGAGAGTGAAGTCAGATCAGTCTCAGTATAAGTGTATAAGATTATATCAGTCTGTTAGAGCTTGACTGATTCAAACTTGTAATCAGATTAAGTGATTCAAATTGTAATATAATGAAACTGAAGTGATGACTAGTTAATGATGTTATGTAGAGATAGTTATTTTGAAAGCTGTATAAGTGAGCTTGACTATCTTGCTTAAATAGTGAGCTTATAGACTACAGAGTTATTACAAGAATATCACAGATATGATACTTAGTATACTAAGAAGATTGTATGAGACACATAGTAACTCTTGTATATATTTCAGTAGAAGAAAAATGAATCACTGACTTCTTTGATAAGAAGTCAGTATCTAGCTATTCTATATAGACAATGAGTGAATACTCTTCTCTCATTTCACAAGTGAGAATAGCTGAAGTGATATCTCAGTGATGTCTTATTATTAAGAAAGAGTAATCTGCTGATCTTGTATAGAAGTGAGGTTCTTATATTCATCAATCAGATCTTTCTATGATATATCTGAATAATGTCATAGAGTGATTGGAAACTGGTTCGGACAGAATGAAATCATCCGCATGGAAGCGATGAGCCGTGTGGAACCGCAACAGGGCCTTGACGCGGCCGGGAGCGTGACATTATATTACTCAGTGAGATCTCAGTGAATATTAATTCAGTTCTCTTAATCTTATTTAGCACTTATTATAAAGACCTCTGCTCAGTTATAAGCATCTCAGAGCTTTGTTATTATATTATCAGCAATATTAAACTGTGAAAGTTTGATATAAACTGTGTGATTTCTAGAAGATCTAACACTTTCATATAATAACTATGTATAAGAAAGAACAGGCTTATATCTGTTAAAACAGTATCTCAGTCATTGATAATAACTTTAGTATTTAAAAGAAGATTATATCAGTTATCTTATAAATAGTTACAGAACTTATAAAGATAATTCTTCACTGTCTAAATTATTCATTCTAATGCATTATCAGTCTCAGAGTGATAAGTAGTTAATAAATGATATATAATCTTACAAACTTAATAGATTCTTATTTAGAAAGTACTTATAAATTAACAGTCTTAATCTGATACTATAGATCTTGATAATTCATGTATCTGATGAAACAGACTCTGTAGAAAGACTTCAGTGCCTTGTTTAATATTAATCTTATTATAAGATTCTAATATAATATCTTTACTTAATTAGTTAATAATAATCAGAATATTCTTATAAGTCTTACTCTTAAAGAGATTAATAGTAAAGTTAATTACTATTATTATTATTATTATTATTCTTTTATTATACTTATATGCAAGCGGAGCTTATGATGAGTTCTTGTATGATGTTAAATACAGATTAAGTATTAATTATACAGAAGAAAATACAGGTGTTAAGATCATGTCAAGATAACAAGAACATAGAAAAATACAAAGAAGTGACAATTAGATACATACAATAATAACTTCTCAGCTCAGAAACATAGAGTGATTCATTGAAGTGATTTGTACACCTCTGTATTTATTAGAAACCTGAGGTGCTTGGGTTCCGGATTTAATGTATTTCCTGCGGGTTTCGAACCCACGCGTCTTGATTTCCCACGCCAAGGCGCTACTGAGTAGCCGCATTAACCATTCGGTCACCGGGGCAGTTGATTACTATATCTTATCAGATTTTATTAGAGATATTGAGTAGTTTCAGCAGATCTTTTCTATAGTTCTTTTATAAGATGATGAAAGAATAATATTACAGTTTCAGACAAAGTATCTGATGCTGTTTAATATCTCAGATTAGTAGAATTCTGTAAGAAATTCCGCTTCTCGCAGATTCTACCTCTATCTCTATTTCTCACGTAATTAATAGAGTTAGCAGCTCTTGACTACATACAACTATATAGACTGAAGTTTATAAATACTATTATACATTTAACTTCTACATTTTATCTTTCTACTGTGAATACTTTTAGTAGTTAACAGTATATATTATATCAAGCTATAAATATCTGAATAATTATCTGTGAGTACTTATTCTTACATTTCAAGCTCTGTCAGTCAGTAATTATCTATTATGACTGAAAGAACTAGAAACTTGTATACTTCAATTCCTGCAAACTCTACTACAGATACTCAGAAGTAGTTATCTAAATTATGAATAATCTCTGTAAAAGAAGTCTCAGAGAACTTATCAATTACTTATAGAATATTATTCTCTATATCTGTGACAGAGAAACTCTCTGAACTCATGAATAAATCAATCTTAGTGAAGAACATTCTTAAGCATCTCTTATAAGATTAAGCTATTTTCTATAAGAAATACTTACTGCTTGTTAACACTCTTAAACTGAGTCTCTAAATATAATCTTCAGAGATATCTATGAATTAAAAAGAAACTTTCTTAAGCTGTGATTACTTAAGATTACTTACTGAATTACAATCTATAAAAGCTTTTATAAGTTTGTATTTGAAATTGACTTACAAGTTCAGCTGTGTAATATGAAAGATAAAGAAGCTGTTATCTATATAATAACAGATCTCTACTATACTGAAGTCAAGAACTGACTAAATTATCTAGAGAATAATTATAAGAGATCTTACTAATCTGTTCTTAAGATCTATTTAAAGAATAAGTTGAGAAACTCTGTGAGTCAGACAGAGAATATCTGAGCTGTAATTATTAATACTAAAAAAAGAGATAAGAAATCTGATAAAGACTACTTACAGTACTTCATGAAAGTATAATATGAATTAAAGTCTGTGAAAACAGAGCTCTGAAACAAGATCTGAATGATGATATTTATAAAGAGACTGAATAAAGATATGTAGAATAAGCTTATTAAGTAAGACTCTAAGCTTTTAACTTTAAAGAAACTGATAATTCTTATTCACTACTTATAAATCACTGTGAGAGTCACAGACTTATAGAGAGTGAATCACTAACTGATTCTGTAAGAATCAGAACAACAGAGAACAGATTTACTAAGAAAAGATAATAAGATATAAAGAGATTGTATCTAACTACTAAGTAGAGAGAGAGAGCTTTATAAGCTTCTGTGAATAGAGTGTATAATAGAGAGATTAAGAAAAAGAGTCTCTGCTTTATCTATTCTAAATTAGAATATCTTCACACAAACTGTTCAGATAAATTAAAATAGAAATTTAAGAAGTCATAGACAGAGTTAGTAACAGTCTTCTTAAAAGTCTTAAAGTTAACATCTGAATCTGTTACTCTTTTAATAAAAATATATACTTATAAGAAGAGACTGCATCACAGTACTACTGCTCTGTCAGTATAAAAAGTATTGATAAACTGAAGATCTCAGATCACTATAGTATCTCTAAAGCTTGCAGAGTGAATAAGCTAAGTGATAGAAACTGAGAATCTACTCTTATAATAAGCAGAGTGTGAGAACTCAGATCTGAGAACTGAGAGACTTATAAGAATTATTTTTGAATTATAAAATCTCTCTGAAATTTGAAGAAGATTTATAACAACTGTGATTATTATAGACATCACAGATGACATATACTTGAGACTTATATAACTTTAAAGACACAATCTGTATATAGCTGTTCATGAGTCAGGTTTATACTTTCAATCAGTGTTAACAGACTTACTTATAAAGATAGAATCAGTTGATACTGTAGAGTTAATTAGAGAAGATAAGCTTATCTATATAAGAACTTTATAAATATCTGAGAACTTTACAGTTATGAAAACTGAGCTTCAGATATTAGAGAAATATCAAGATTTTATAGAGATATTCAGTTCAGTTAAGATAGCTGAGCTTTTATCTCACTGTAAGAAGAATCTGATAATAAATTTAGTAGAAGAGTAGAAACTCTTCTGAGAATTAATTTATAAGCTCTTTTATCATGAGACAGAGATCTTACAGACTTATATAAAGAAGAATCTGAAGAATGACTTTATCTGATCTTTGCAGATCTCTGTAAGAGTCTCTGTGATATTTGTAAAGAAGAAGAATAAAGATCTCAGATTATATATAAACTACTGTAATCTGAACTTCAAGATTATAAAGAGTTATTATTTTCTATCTCTGATTGAGAATGTAATCAACTGTCTTGTGAGAGCTGTCATATTCATATAACTGAATATAATCAATATATATATATAGCTGTGAATACAGTCTGATAATGAATAAAAGACTGTCTTTAAAACTGCACTGAGATTATTTGAATATTTAGTAATATCTTTTAATTTGACTAATATCTCTGCAGTATTTCAGTCTTTCATTAATAAAATACTTTATACATATCTAAATATTATGATAATATATCTGAATAATATAATAATATACTTTACAAAGAAGAAAGAATATACTGAGCATGTATAAACTGTATTAAAGGTCTTAGATGAGACAGAACTATATATTATACTTATAAAATATAACTTCAGTATCTATCAGATTAATTTTCCAGAATATATAATTACTGTAAATGATATTCAGATGAAATCTTTGTGAGTTGAGACTATTCTATTATAGTCAGAGTTAATTAGTATTTATAAGATTCAGATCTTTCTAAGCTTTGTAAATTTCTATAGATGATTTATCTTTATATTTATAAGAATCTCTTTAACTCTTACAGACATACTGAAGAATGAAAATAAGAAGAAGTTATTTTATAAATAAAGAATAAAAAGATTATTAAGAAGAAAGAGCTGTGAGAACTTTCTTATTTCAGAAGCTTATAAAATCTTTATAAGATTGAAACAGATATTTACAGATATAATAATATTATTTCACTTTGATCTCTTACTTTTAATCAGATTAAAGACAGATATCTTTTTCTTTATAATTTCAGAAATAGTCTTATAACTACAGTTAAACAGAAACTGAGTTTTACTAATCTTTTTTTTATAAAAGATGTAATCTGCAGAGATTAACTATAACATTTATAATCAGAAGCTTCTTATAATAGTAAAATTCTTTTATCACTGATATCACTACTTTGAGAGTCTTGTAACAGTGATTACTGTTAAAACTAATTATAACAGCTTATAACAGTTTACTTTAATAAAGAAACTCTCACAGTGACAGATCTACTGAGCTCAGAGACTGAGTAAGTTCTGATTCAAGATAGAGCATATTAAGAGAACTAAGAACTCAGTGAATAAACTCTCTTACAGATCTGACTATATCAAGAAGATCAGAGTGACAGATATAAAGAGACTAGAGAAGATAGAAAAGCTTTACAGAATACTCAGACTGAGTGTTATAAAGAGATTGACTAAAGAGTCTCTTAATTCTCTATAAGAGAAGAAAAGAGAGAGAGAGAATAAATCTGTATAACTACTCTCTAAAATACTAAGAGTTAACACTCTGAGAATCTCTGTGAGAATTCTTGAAGAGAGTATCTATAATCTGAAGAGTTTGTAGATTTTAAAAAGTGCTGTGAAAGATCTGATATAAGAGAAAATAAAGTATAAGTCTTTATAAGATCTTCTGTTCAGATTATCTGAACTGTAACTAAAGAATGAATATACTCAGTATATTTAAAAACTGCTCACAGTAGAGGTCAACTCTGTAGAAATAAAGAATTAAAGAGACTTAAATAATCTCTTATAAAGAGAGAGTTAGATTTATATATCTATTATTATTATTATTATTATTCTTCAATTATAGATGTATACAGTCAGAGACTATAACATCTATCTGAGAACTTTTAGTTCTCAGAGTTTTTCCTATATCTGTAAAGTTAACTATTATATATTCATCAATTTCAGATATGCAAAATCAGAAAATTTCAGCCCAGAATACAAAAACTGTTTACAAATTGCAGTGCTTTAACATCATCTCATACTTTGAAACCATTTGACAATATCATGACAAAGGAAAAGAGAACACAGTCTTAAAGATAGACACATTAAATAGATAGATAGAAAGAAATTGAAAGGAAAAGATAAAATAAAGAAAGACTGTAACAAAACAAATTATTAAAAGATAGTATATAGCTGTTTTAACAGACTATATCTGGTTGATTTCCTCCTCTTCATATTCAGATAATTCTGAATTTAGCCATTTTCTTGTAGCTGCTTGAGTTTCTGATAGAATGTCTATTAAGTATTTAATTCCTGTCTCAGTTGAGAATAAGAATCTCATATTTAATTGATTTAAATCATACTTCTCTTTCAATCTGGCTCTGAGACTATTGTATAATGCACAGTGCATTACAATATGCTCAGGATTCTCATTTGTATTGCAGAATGAGCATTCTATTGAGTCAAATCTATCATCAAATCTTTGTATATAAGATTTGAAATAGTCATGTTCTAGTTTCAGCTGTATTATAGATGAGAATATTTTCTTTTTACATTTAATTGAACAAGATTTCCACTTGGGTTTTGTTTCAAATCTTGAATAATGTATACTCTTCTTTTGTTTCTGTCAGCTTTCATTTCACTTGTCTAAACAAGATTCTTTTATTTTTCTCTTTATAAAAGACCAGGACACAATTTTTTGAATAGATCTGCTTAATTCTGCATCCTTTTTTACAGCTGAATCAGCCAATTCATTGTCATGAATATTCATATAAGCAGGAACTCAGTGCAGATGAATTATCAGCTTTAATGTTCTTCTCTTTTGAATTTTCAAAATAGAGTTTAAGATCAGTTCAAGATTCATTTGATCATTATGAATCTGACTATTTCTAAGTCTTTTTAAAGCAGCTTGACTATCAGAGAATATTCATGCCTCTTTCAAACAATTTTCTCTTTGATGAGATTTTATTTCAATGAGTTTGAAAGCTTTCACTATTGCAAATAGTTCAGCATCAAAGACTTCATATTCAGAGCCTAGATTCCAGAAATCTGAGATAAAATTAATATTATCTTCAGTATAAGCAATGCCTGCACCTAATCTATTCAAGTTCTCATTTTTTGAGCCATCTGAATAAATCAGAATAGAGTCTTTTATATTGATTATAGAAATTCTCTTCAAATGCTGTTCATATTCTTTCTCTTTTAATAGTTCACTTGTTTATAAGTCTATAAGAGATTCAAGCTTTTCTCTTCAGAGAGATAACTTCTCATGATCAACTTTTTCAACATTTAAAGAAGAAAATTGATTTTTAATCAGAGAGCATAGTCTGTACAGTTGAGAAGGCATTTTCTTTGAAGAATTATTTTCATTTCAATTAAGAAATCTATTTCAATCCAGTTCATTTTCAGAGTTAATTGATGAAAATGAAGAAGAGACTCTTTCTCTGATTATATAATTTGAGCTCATCTTTACAACTCTCAGAGCATAGTTCATACAGGCCTTTTCAAATCTAATAGCAGGAGGAGAAATTGAAGCTTCAATTTCCATTGCTTTAATAGAAGATGATTTGAATGCTTTCAGAATTCTTCTCAAGGCTCTGTTTTGCAGACTTTGAAAGAGTTCAGTGAAATTCCCTTAATTATTTCATTAAACTTAAACTTCATAATCAGCTACTGATGTAATACAGGCTATATATAACTGTCTCATAGCCTGGAAGGATAGACCTCTCTCTGTATTTGATAGTCTGATTATGTTGTTCAATAGTCTTTCCTGCCTTGGCAGTTCTTTGTTGAATGTGATATTTAAAATTCAACTTGAAGTTTAACCATACTTCTAATCATTTGACATTTACACTGGGTTTAATCTCTCTATTTAAAAGAGTTAGAGATAGTTCTTTCTCATTGAATCTTGGAAAGAAGTGAATTAACTCAGTTTTATTTATATCAAATTGAATTTAATTGATATCTACTCTAACAAAGATTTTCTTTACAGCTTCTTCAATTACTTTCAAATTCTCTTTGATAGTTTTTAAGCTGTAGACTAGACCAATATCATTCATATAACTCAGAGATCACACTATTCTCATATTTCTATTTTTAAATAGATATACAGTGTATATTACAAATAAAATGAGTGAGATTGAAGATCTCTGTGATACTTCTATTTTTATCTCAGTCTTGTCTTATTTCATTCCATCAAAGAAGAGTTGTATACTTCTTTTAGACATAAAACAGTTAACTCATTTTATTAGAGAAAGTGGCAGTTTTAATATCTTCAATGTCTGAATTAACTTTGACTTTGAAACATAATCAAATGCTTCTTTTATATCAATAAAAACTGCAGTTGAGACCAGACTCTCATACTTTGCTATTTGAATATCATGAACAACTGAGAGAACAGTGTCAATTGCAGAACACTGTTTTCTATCTCTCATTTATTCACTGAATAAAAGAGAATCATCTATAGAGCTTATAAAAGATAGTTGAGTAGCTATTATCTTTTCTAAAACCTTTCCTAGGCAGTTCAATAGAGATATTACTCTATATGACTTAGAAATTAAAGTTTTTCTATTAGGTTTTGCAAGAATCACTTCAGTGACTTCTCTCCAGCATTCAGAATGATATTCATTTTTCAAGAGATTGAAAAAGAGCTCAAAATATTCATTCTTTAAGTAGGAATATGTATTCTGAATAATTAAGTGATTAATTGAATCAGGATCTGCAGCAGTTTTAACAGAACTTGAGAAGATAGCTGACTCTAATTCATCTTGTGTAAGATCAGGCCATTCTCAGTCATTTTCATCAATATAGTTGAGAAGTGATATATTCTCTTCCTCTGAATCTGAATCTGAATCTGATGAGTTCTGAAAGAGAATTCTCATGAAAGCTTGACATTTTTTCTCAAAAGAGTTTGCTGTATATGATTCATTCTGAAACTCATATTCTAAGGCTGGAAGTTTTGCTACACTTCTTGTTTTAGTATAGTTAAAAGCTTTAAAAACTTTCTTTTCTTGTGCTTCTTCAAGAAATTTATTCCAGCAGTCTGTTTTAGCTCTTTTAATATCTGAAAAATATTCATTTCTGACAGCTTTGAACTCTTTATCAGATATTACATCATTCTTTCAATCTCTTCTAGCAGTAGCTAATTCTTTTCTTTTAGATAAGATATTCTCATTTCATCAAGGTTTTGAATACTCAGAAGATTTTCTCTTTGAAATATTATCTCTAACACTTATTAGAATAATAGATGTAATAAGCTTCACTCTATTCTCAAGTATTTCATTTGAGATATCTTGACCAGAATTCCAATATAGCTCATTCTGTCTTTCAGATTTTAATAGTTTTATGCTTTCTTCAACTGCTTTTCAATCAGCTTTTTCAAAGTTATACTGATTAGAGAGAAGAGGATTTTCACTCATTTGTTTTTCACTCAGTTCAATATTAAATTGAATAATCTCATGACCTGATTCTGATGTCTCATTTGAATCAATAAATCAGTTTACAAGTCTTCTTTTCATTAGATTTTGTGATATGAAGGTTAGATCTATAATAGACTTCTGTTTCATATCTTTTCTAAAGAATGTTTGTTGATCAGACTTATTAACCAAATCTATTGAATGCTTAAAGATTCATTCAATCAGATTATCAGCTCTCACTACTCTCTTGTATTCTGAATTTCATCAGAGATGATGTGCATTGAAGTCTTCTGCAATTATAGAGTTTCTTGATGAAGTTGTGTTCAGAAATTCTCTATTAATTGTTCAGATATTGTTATATTTCTTCAATGACTTTTCATTATAGATATTTATAAGCTGTATAGTATCAAACTCATTTTCTTTATCTATAATATCACTCACCAGAATATCAGAGTCAGACATGATATCAAATCTTAGATTAAATTAATATCTTGATCTCTTTCTTCCATAGATCACTACTCTTGACTTTATCTCAGACTTTTGAGATAAAAAGCAGTAGTAGCTTGAATGAGAAATGACATATTTTTACTCAGCATTAAAATTCAGCTTCTGAAGCAGTATAAAATCAACTTTTTATTCAAATGCAATTTGAAGATAAGAATAAATGCAATTTGAGTTTCTATCTACATTATTTTGAATAAATGTGATTTTTGAAGAGTTTTTACACTTTTTTTGTTGTTTTTATTGTATATTCATACTAAAAGAGAGTAGAGTAGAATCTAATCACTATCATCAGATAGTAGATTATAACTGTTCTGAAAAGTAGAAATCTCAACTGCTTGCATTATATCTAGTTTATCATCAGAGTCATTTCTCAATTCTCTAATCTTAACAGAAGTTTGAGGATTCAAATTCTGTTTACATTTAGCTGAAGAATTGAAGTTTGAAGACTTAGATAGTTGAGAGTTTCTTCTTTTTGAGCTTGCAGTTGTGAGTTTACTGGCTTGACTATTCTCTTCAGTTCTAGGTTTACTCTGAGCTTCATCTTTTCTCCAGTTCTTTTGAGTTCTTGAAGCAAACATACATTCTTTTGAGCTAGATGCATGTTTTTCTTTGCAATTAGAGCATTTAAGCAGAGTGTGTTGACATATTTCATCTCTTTTTGAGCATGTTTCACATTTATGCTCACTAGTTTTATGATCTCTGACACAGAATGCACATTTTGAGTCTCTGAAATAGAAGATTGCAAAGTGTCCATATCTTTGACAGTTTGAACACTGTGTTTGAGCTTTGAGATTCATTCTTGAGTCTTTGTATTCATGAACTCTCATTTTCAAACCTGCTACTCTTACTTCAGAGATCTTTGACTGTTCTATTATCTTTATATATACTAGAACAGAGGCATTTCTTCTGCTTTGTCTGAACTCAATTGAATTTAGTCATACAGACTCCTTTCTCAGTTGAATAGAGTTGTATTCTTCTAATTCATTTTTGAGAAGTAGCATTTCTTCTTCACAGTTAAAAATTTCAACTGGAATATCATGAAGAATGAATTTATCTCACTTTTCATCTCTCTCAGATAGAATTATTGTGTTTAACAAAGATTCTACTGCTGATTTTCAGAGATTCTCATTCTGAATAAGAAATTCAGCACTGAATTCAGGCATTGTAGTCAGAATGATGAAGTTTTCAAAGAAGAATGACTCAATTGAAGCTATAACTGGTTTTTGAACTTCAATATCAGTTATTAACTGAGAAAAGAACTGCTGATTGATTTCATTTCTAATTCTGAAAATGAGGTTTGAGTTTAGCTTATTTCTCTGCAATATGTCCTGATTTGAGACTTTGAGAATAAGTCTTCTATTTCTGAAGATTTGAAGATTTTTCTCTTTTTGCATTTTTTTCTCCACTCTTCTATCACTAGAAGTATGAGCAGTATTCTTCTCAGTTTTCTCAGAATTTTGAGCAGGTTTTGAGATAGCAGATTTAGAGATAGCAGGTTTAGAGGCAGCAGATTCAGCTGCTTGAGCATATGTTTTCTTCTGATTTAAAGAAGAAGAAGAAGAAGAAGTAGAAAAGAAAGAAGAGCAAACTGAAGAGTCAGTGATTGTATTAGGAATTTTCAAAGTTTTTTGAACTGTGTTTGAAATTCCAAGTTTGAACTTGATCACTTTCTGTAGTTGTCTAGCCTGAGTATGAAGAATTAACAGAACTTCTTTATTCATCTCACTCAGACACTGCTTTCCAAGAATTTTACTTGCTTTTTCAAGTTCCTGTATTTCAAGAACTTGTTGTTTCTCTATTTCTTCTTTCTTTCTTCTCTTCAGAATTTCAATCTCAGGAATAGCATTTGAGAAAGCATCTTTTTCCACATCAACTGAGTGCACTTTTGAACTCATTGTTCTTACTCAATGAAAAGTTGGTCAGACTAATTCAATTGAGATATTTATTAAACTCTTTTGAATTGAAAAGTTGATCAGACTGTTTCAATTAAGAGGTTTCTAAGTCTGTTTTCAATTGAAAAGTTGATCAGACTATTTCAAAAGAAGAATAGCAGACTTTTGTGTATAAAACACCTGATTTTTTTCACACTAGTTCAGTAACTAGGTTAGATTTTTGAAGAGAATCTAATAAACTAAAATTGATTTTTAAGATAAATCAATAAAATCTTTACAATCTCTTTCTTGGGATACAGTGAGGAAAAGTATGATATCAATTGATAGTAAATCAGATGATATGACAGTTTTTGAGAGAAAAACTGACAAAAAATAAATCAATTTTTTGCAGAGAAATTGATTAAAACTATTCAATTTTATTCTAAATTATTCAATTCTTCTCACACAACAAGTGTGCAACTCAAATCAGTTAATAAAGAGTGTAAAAAAGAATTAAGTATTAATGAAAGCTCTTCAGTTACTGAAAAAGTAATTCTTACTTAAAAGAATATGAAATTATGACAGAAAACAACTCTGTTTTTAATTCTTTGTAAGAATATTGTGTAAAACTCAGAGAAAAACACCTTACTTTTTCAAGAGAAGTAAAAAACTATTTCTAAGATCTTTTTTTTTTGCATTAACTGCTGCAGAAGAATGAGATAGAAACTACTAAGATATACACTACTGTATACTCTCTATCAAGACTTTCCCTCTTCAGAGTCTTGATATTATAGAGAATATAAGTCTGTTTCTATATGATAATGTAAATATTGCCAGCGGGATGTAGAGGAACTGGTTATTTATATCTCAAAATAGAAGACTTTGTCAATGATTATATCAATATAGAGTTAATTCTCAAATTCAATAGAAATCTAGTATTGCTGTTCTCAATTCCTTGCAGAATCTATTGAATATTGAGGTATTAAAACTAGATTTAATATATCTCACTGTGCAGGGATCAAAGGCTCAGTCAGACCTTGGGGTATACTGATTTTATAGTTGTTGGTGTGCTGTTGACTCGTTGTCCGTTGATTATGTGCTTGATATTATCGCCGAGGTATCTTTTTGTATTTTTCTGCCGGGGATGGGCCAGATTGGGAAGGGCGGTACGAGGGTGGGACTTGGCGTTGGTGTTTTGGAACATCAAAGATGGACAGGGTTTTCGCGGAGGTCGCTCCTCAGATATCTCCACAACTACAGATCGGGGATCTTCCAAAATCGAGAAGATTGGTGCATACGGCTAGGTCTCTTCACCTTACAATTTGTATGGCAATTTGGCCCGGGGTTGTGGTGTGGTAGGGGAGAATGGGGGATAATCCCACGCAGGAGTTCCGAACGACGTCTGGTTCATGTTTGGCTGGATAACTCCACCACCACACGGGGTATGCGGTCGGCGATGGGGTCAAAATGCTCGTATGATCGAGGGCTTTTCGATGGATCTATCGGCGGGTTCTTATTCGAAAAATCGAGCGAGTTCGTGGTGGAGCGGTTGAGATACATTGATATTTGAGTGTATAACTGTTTTAACAGACTATATCTGATTGATTTTCTTCTCTTCATATTCAGATAATTCTGAATTTAGTCATTTTCTTGTAGCTGCTTGAGTTTCTGATAGAATGTCTATTAAGTATTTAATTCCTGTCTCAGTTGAGAATAAGAATCTCATATTTAATTGATTTAGATCATACTTCTCTTGCAATCTGACTCTGAGACTATTGTATAATGCACAGTGTATTACAATATGCTCAGAATTCTCATTTGTATTGCAGAATGAGCATTCTATTGAGTCAAATCTATCATCAAATCTTTGTATATAAGATTTGAAATAGCCATGTTCTAGTTTCAGCTGTATTATAGATGAGAATATTTTCTTTTTACATTTAATTAAACAAGATTTCCACTTGGGTTTTATTTCAAATCTTGAATAATGTATACTCTTCTTTTGTTTCTGCCAGCTTTCATTTCACTTGTCTAAACAAGATTCTTTTATTTTTCTCTTTATAAAAGATCAGAATATAATTTTTTGAATAGATCTGCTTAATTCTGCACTCTTTTTTGCAGCTGAATCAGTCAATTCATTGCCATGAATATTCATATGAGCAGGAACTCAGTGCAGATGAATTATCAGCTTTAATGTTCTTCTCTTTTGAATTTTCAAAACAGAGTTTAAGATCAGTTCAAGATTCATTTGATTATTATAAATCTGACTATTTCTAAGTCTTTTTAAAGCAGCTTGACTATCAGAGACTATTCATGTCTCTTTCAAACTATTTCCTCTTTTATAAGATTTCATTTCTATGAGTTTGAAAGCTTTCACTATTGTAAATAGTTCAGCATCAAAAACTTCAGATTCACAGCCTAGATTTCAGAAATCTGAGATAAAATTGATATTATCTTCAGTATAAGCAATGTCTGCGCCTAATCTATTCAGGTTCTCATTTTTTGAGCCATCTGAATAAATCAGAATAGAGTCTTTTATATTAATTGTAGAAATTCTCTTCAAATGCTGTTCATATTCTTTCTCTTTTGATAGTTCACTTATTTATAAGTCTATAAGAGATTCAAGCTTTTCTCTTCAGAGAGATTTATATATCTATGAATAAGTTTCTAGAAGTAGAACTTATTAAAAGATATTATAACTCTTCTCTAGCAGATTATTTTATAGACACTAAAACTTATAAGTTATTTATAAGAAAATACTTCTGACTGAAAATGTAAGAACTTGTGAAGAAGATAGTGAATTCTTATACTATTTATCAGAGTTTGCAGATAGTATAATTCAGATTATATAAAGAACTTACTTCTCTACTTATTCTGTAGAAATCTTGAGAATAGCTAGAAATAAACACTCTCATGAGTCTCTCTGAAAGTAAGAATATATATGATACCTGCTTTGACAGTGTGCTAATAATAGTAGATTACTTTATTAAGATAATACACTTTATACTCATCTGTAAGAACTTAAAGTCAAAGAATTTAACTTATATCTTTACTTATAATATAATCTGATTGCATGAATTATCTGTAAATATTATCTTAGATAGACAATTAATCTTTACAGAGAAGTTCTGATCTGATCTGATAACTATATTAAACATCTTATAAGATCTAAGCACAGCTTTTCATTAACAGACAGATAATTAGATAAAATATCTAATAAGTATATTAAAACAGTATCTGTGATACTTTGTTAATTATAATCAGAATGATTGAGTGTATTAATTATCACTTATAAAGTTTATGTATAATAACTCAAAGTATGTCAGTATAGATAAAACTCTCTTTGAGATACTTACTGAGACTTATCTACAGATAATCTTGATAAATCTGTGAGAGTATACTATAGAGTGTGATAATGTCTGTGAACAGACTGAGAAAATTCAGAATATTCAGAAGAAAGCCTGCAAATTCTTAAAAAAGACTCAAGAGTATTAGAAGAGATACTATAACTTCAAGTATATTATAAAGAGTTTTAAGAAAGATGATAGAGTCTAACTAAGTCTAGAAAATATTATTATACAGAGATCTAGTAAGAAGCTGAATCTCTTATAAATAGAGTCTTATAAAATTATGAAGAAAGTTAGTTTATAGTTCTACAGATTAATACTATTATTTCACTTTCTCAGTTATACTAAAGTATTCAGCTCAGAAATAATTAAGATGTAGAGAGAAAGCTTATCTATTCAGATTAACTTCTGTTATAAATTTATAATATTTGCATTATCTTGATTATCTGAGTTTTACAGATATCTGAGAACTCATCTCTCATTAATAATGAGATTGTGAAAATGCACTGTAATGTGAGAATTATTGATAGAGAATCTAGACATATTTGCATATATCTGATCAGAGATTGTGTAAGTAGAAGAGAGATAATCATAGATCTGTAAAACTGTAAAAGACACTGACAGTACTGAGAGCTTTGCAGAAACTATTAGCTAGAATCTGTAAGAAATTACTTACAGAAAGACTTACAGTAAAGAGTGAAACTGTGCTACTTAAAGTCAGAGACTGATCTGAAGAAGATATGAAGTTAACTACTGATCTGAAGATTAAATGCAGTAACAGAGCTGAGAGAGATAAAGATACTATTATAAGTAATAATACTTCTACTTTATTAACTGATAAAAAGTGATCAGAGAAGTTGCAGAGACACTTATAAGAAGCTCAGCAGTAATCAGATATTATTTATAAAGATATTAAAATTAGAACAATTTTTTATTCTTGAGAAGTTCTTGAATTAATATATAAATATTATCAGAAACACTCTCTCTCTGTCATCTGAGTGAAAACACTTCATGAATGAATGAGAATACTCGTTCTAGTAACTGAATGATTAATGCGGCCACCTGGTAGCATCTTGACGTGGGAAATCAAGGCGTGTGAGTTCGAAACTCACAGAGAATACATTAAATTCAGAACTTAAGCATCTCAGATTTCTAATAAATACAGAGGTGTACAAATCACTTCAATGAATCACTCTATGTTTCTGAGCTGAGAAGTTATTATTGCATGTATCTAATTATCACTTCTTTGTATTTTTCTATGTTCTTATTATCTTGATGTGATCTCAACACCTGTATTTCCTTCTGTATAATCAACACTTGACCTGTATTTAACATCATGCAAGAACTCATCATAAGCTTCACTTGCATATAAGTATAATGAAACAATAATAATAATAATAATAAGAATGAGAATACTTACAGTTTATAAAAATAAGAGCTGTTACAGAAAAAGAGAAAAGAAGATAAGATTCTATAGATAGATCTGAGATATTTATACTACTCTAGAGAGATTTATTTACACTATAAGTAATTCTATGAAACAGTCAGATCACTCTAGTAAATAAAGAATGATTATAAATTGCAGATCTAAATCTTTCTATATAACTATAAAGAGTGATTGCAGACTGTGAATATCTTGATTCTACAATTCTACAGAGTTAATGAAAGAATGAAAAATTCCTCACAATTTTATAGTATTAAAGAATGATGATTTGTGAGAATGAGTGAAAGATCAGCTTGCAAATACTTCTCTTTAATAAGAATAATCTCATAGAAAGTGATTTATCCGTGAGATGAATCTGTGTGATGATCATACAAAAATCTCACAGAAAAATGATTGAAGATCAACTAGAACTCTTCAGATTAAAAGATGTGAAATGAATCTGTATGATAATTACATAAGAATCTTGTGAAAATGATTGAGAGTCAATCAGAACTCTTCTATATAAAAGATGTAAGATGAATCTATATAATAGTCAGAGAAAGATCTGCAGATTACAAAGAATCTCACAGAATAAGAAACTGAGTGACAGACTCTTTTTTCTTTGTAATAATAAGAGATTTTTTCTCACTGAGATTTTTATAGATGTGAAGAGTTTTTAGTGAGTATCACTGAAGTGCTGAACCTGATTCTATGAAATCACTTAGTGAAAAACTTCATGAACAAAGTCTTAGAGAGAAGAGAGTATGTAAGAAATCTCACTTCTTGTGAATTCTATCTCTATCTCTATCTCTCATGTAATTAATAGAGTTAGCAGCCCTTGACTACACATAACTATATAGACTGAAGTTCATGAATACTATTCATAACTTAGCTTGAATACTATTATATATTTAATCTCTATATTTTATCTTTCTACTGCAAATACTTCTAGTAGTTAACAGTACATATTATACCAAGCTGCAAACACCTGAATAATCGCCTGCAAGTACTTATTCTTACAAATTCTTAAGAGATTATTTAATATAGTTATTCATAACTTGAATAATCAGTTATATATAAATCATGCATCTCTTGTATTATCTGAGTGTGTAGAGATTCAGAATGAGAGACTCAGTATTATTTATAAAATTACAGAGTGTTATTATCATTAATTGAGTATTCTGAGATGTCAGTTCTTATACATAGTTCTGATGAGAATCAGAGTGCTTCTTAATATACTACTTTAATAAGTGCTTGAAGAAGTTCATCAGTTTGAGCTGTTATATATTACAATTCATCTAGTATAGATTCAGAAGAAGTTGAGATATCAGTACTAATATCAGTGTTAATATCAGTATCAGTTTAGAGAGAAGATGTTCTAATTAGAGTAGTATATATAGTGTTATAAGTAATCTTATTATAGTTAACTAGTATTTTCAGATCTAAGAGTCAGTGCTCTCAGTTCATTCAGTGAGTGTCTGTTATATCAGATAGTATATCTTACTCTTATTATAAGAGAGTATCTGTTATCAAGTTCTGACTGCTGAGATGATAGTGTATTATGAAATGAAAATGACTTAATAGCTCAGATTATCACATCTGTTATTCATTAAGCTTATGAGTGATAGTAGAGTATTTGAGATTCTTATAATCTGTGATTATCTCAAACTTGAAGACACTTCAGAGCTCAGAGTCTCATTCTTCTAGATAGTATACTATTATGAGAAGTTTCTTATCATAGATCTCATAGTTATATTCAGCAGAGCTTAACTTCTTAGACATGAAGATGTATAATTATAAGATATTTTTATTATTATATTGTAATATTACTGTCTCTGTAATATAGTCAAAGAAGTCAGCTTTAATAACTATTTTATAATCAGAGTTAAATATTATTAGTAGAAATGTATTAATGAATATCTTCTTTATCTGTATAAATACAGTATCAGTGTTCACTGATCATTGAAATACTGAGTTCTTCTTAGTAAGTTCTGTAAGTAGACTGACCGTGTGACCGTGTCTGAGACCAGGATCAGATTTTTTAATAGTCTCATTACCAATTCGACTGATTTCATTATACAGTTTTAACATTAGATAGTAGTTTCATACTGTCTCAGTGAAACTTACTGTCTACTCTTATCACATTTTTCAAATGAAATCATGATTTCCACTTCTCAATTTAAATTATTTTTATTGCTTTAAATGACTTTAAATCTCATTTGAGTGTTATCAAAAAGTGTTACTTTTTAAAAAATTAAAAATAGTCTAAAAAAAACCTTAAAATGTCTAAAAATAGTAACTTTATGCCAAGAATGAGACTAAATGAGATCAAATGAAACCACTTTCTCATTTTTTTCAAGTCATGATTTCATTTTAAAATCTGATATATAGTCACTTTACATGTTTTTTTAATAGTCAGTCCCAGCGGGATTCACGTCAAGAAATGTATGAGATCAGATCAAATGAAACTAAATGTGAAATTCATGATCTCAGCGGCTAGTCTATCTGTAAGTGATCTCATGATATCTGAGAAGTTTTATATAAATCACTAATAGAAGTTAGTAAATCTGATAAAGCTTTATACATCTTTCACAGTGCATGAGACTTCTTATTCAAGAATAGCAGAGATGTTCTCAGAATTTATTCAGATTTTCTTATCAGCTTCTATAATAAAGTCTAGATATATTATACTTTTAACTTTAAAATTATATTTATCTATATCTATTGATGATTCTGCTTCTTACAGTTATTGTAATACTCTTTACACATGTTCTTGATATTCTTTTCTGAATCTGTCAGTGAAGATGAGAATGTTATTGAGATATATAGATATAAATTCATTAAGAAAATCTCAGAGTGCTTAGTTAATATACTTCTGAAATATACTGAGAGTATTAGTCAGTCTGAAAGATGTGACTATTTATTCAAAGAGATTATATTATGTTCAGAATACTATAAGTTACTCATCTTCTTTAATAATACAGATCTTATGAAACACAGTGATAATATCTAGCTTTATAAAGCATTGAACTTATTCAATATAAGCTAGAGTTTTATTGATAAGAGATAAAGAATAACAGTCTTTCTTTATTAATCTGTTCAGTTCTCAATAGTTTACACAGAATCAGAGTTCTTCATCTGATTTCTTTGTAAAGAGAATAGAAGCTGCAGCAGAGAAGTTACTAATATATATAAATTCTTTATTCAACAGATTATTAAGTGTCTTTTAAAAAAGAAGAAGTTCATTTCAGAACATGTTATAAAGAAGATCTTATAATGATTCAGAGTTCTTACTATTCTTCTTTTTTAACTTGATACTGTGATTCACTTCTGAATCTTGTAAGAGAGATAGATTTATAATATTATTATCTTATCAGAAGACATCTAGATATTCATAATATTATTAAGAAAGTTTTATATGAGAATCTGTTATTATAGTATGAAATAACTTCTCTAAAGCTTTCTTGATATTGATTAGACTGATGAAATAGATTGTTATATAATTCTACTATTAGTGACTTTGTCAGTGATCTCATCAATGACTTCTTTTTTAAAGTATTTCATAAGTATTAACAGAGATCTGTCTAAGGTTCATAGTCTTGTGAATATTATCTTCATGAATTCTATCATTATTAGAGAATACTAAGCTTCTGTTTTAAGTATTTAATAAGATGCCTTGTTCAGATAGTCAGGCAAGTTCTAGCATAAGATTATAATTAAGATTATTAACTTCATATGCATAAGTATCTTTATATTAATGTTCTTCAATATCTATGTTTAGTTTTATTATATAATGAGTGTGAATGTCTTTTAAACTATCAAATTCTGTGAGAAGTTGAGGTTTTGATAAGAGAATATACTGAAGATTATAATATCTTACAACTAAAAATTTAATCATTGTATAATGATATAGATCACTATCTATCATGGCTTTTATATTATATATATTATCTATCACAGTAGATATAAGAATCACATTTATTATCATTTTCTCTTTAAATTATTATCATCTGATCTCTTCAAACTTCTGCTTGTGAATTTGAACAGAAGCTAATCTTTTTCCTGTTTTATCAGAGTGTTCTCATAGTTATCTTCTGAATCTTGTTCTAATATAATGTGATTGATGCAGACAGGCGCTGATTCATTCTTTGAGTAAGAAGATACATAGACTGATTAGTAGTTGAAAGTAATATGTTCTGATTAATTACAGTTGATGCATACTTTATATTGATATTAATCAGTGACTTCTTCAGAAGTAATCTCAGAGACTCAGAAATTTGTTCAGATAATGAAGACTCTTGTTTATATATAGATATTTTAGTTCACTCAATCTATGATGTCTGCATTGTCATTCTTCAGTGCAGATGTATAAGTGACTGAGATGTAATGTCTTCTGTCACTATTCTGTATACTCTTGAGCTTGATCAGACAGTCATTCAATGTCTGAAGTTGTATACAGAAGCCTTTATAAGTTGAGTCTTTATCTACACTTATAAGAGTCTGTAAGAGTTTAAAAGTTAATGTCTTCTTAAGCATACTAATCTTCATTCAATTCTCTCAAGATTGATCACCTGCTTCTAGAATCTTGATGTCAAAGTCAGAGATGAATGTTGTGAGAGAAGTGTTTCTCTGACAGATACTCTGTAACTAATTTAACACTTTCTGTTGTATAGCAGTATCTTGAAACAGAATATCAAGATATTTAATAATATTATTAGATGTTTATAATACTAATTCATATGCTTTTATTCATGAATGAAACTTCTGTCTTATGTGATTCTTTAATTATTCATTAATATATCAATCTTAATTAATTAATGAACTGATGATATCTTCATCTACACTTAGTTTCACAAGCATTTTCAATCTTCATGATAAATAGAGAGTGAGATCAGAAGCATTAAAATATATAGAAGTATTTAAATATTTCTTCAGTACTTGTATATTTGTATCTGATTCAGTCAGTGTTGAAATTACTTGTGCAGAGGTTTCTAGTTGAGATAATTGTTGAATTTTCTTATATTAACATTGTTAAGTTATATGCATATCAGCTATCTGTTGCTGTTGTAATTTCAACATGACTCAGAGTCACTGTAATACTGTATCTATACTTGCATTTGAGAGTTCTCTTATATTATCAGTAGATATAGCTGTATTGTTTATCAGATATGTATTATCTGTAAAATCAGAAGAATTGTAATTATATAAATATCTTATATATCTAAGATATCAGAACTCTCAGATCTTTCACTGATATTCTCTTTATAAGATCTTGTTATAAGATTAGAGTGACTGATGAGTAAGCTTCTATCTAGAGACTTAGTATCTGTTTAACTGATTGAGACTCAGTGTCTGCTTAACTAATTATCATTTCTCTATTTCTTATGTGTTATTATATGTTCAGATATCTCAGTGAGTAATCATTTCTAATGAGAAGATAATGAACATTTTTCAAGTGTAAGAGATCTATACTGAATAGATTGATATAATATATAGATCTTATAATACAAAAGTGAAAAATATTAGAGAAGAGAAGAAAGAGAAAGTGTGAGAATCAGTGATTAGAGTGAATATTTATACACATATATAGTTATAACATGGCGGAATCAAAGCAGTGACTAGTCAGCAGTGTCACATAGAGATAGTTGTTTAAGAAGCTGTATAAGTAAGCTTGACTATCTTGCTTGAATAGTGAGCTTGTAGACTACAGAGTTATTGCAAGAATATCACAGATATAATACTTAGTATATTAAGAAGATTGTATGAGATACAAAGTAACTCTTATATATATTTCAGTAGAAGAAAAACAAATCACTGACTTCTTTAATAAGAAGTCAGTATCTAGCTATTCTATATAGATAACAAGTGAATACTCTTCTCTTATTTCATGAGCAAGAATAGTCAGAGTGATATCTCAGCAGTGTCTTATTATTAAGAAAGAGTAATCTGCTGATCTTATATAGAAGTAGAGTTCTTATATTCATTAATTGAATCTTTCTATAATATATCTGAATAATGTTATAGAATGATTGAAAATCAGTTCAGATAGAATAAAATTATCTATATAAAAGTAATAAGCTATGTAAAACTGTAGCAGAGTCTTGATATAGCTGAGAGTGTGATAATACTCTTCTCTTTAAGAGTATAGTCTCAATACTTTTAAGATTACTGAATTAGAAATTATCTTTATTATATAGTAATAGTTATCAACTAATTAACAGCACATGTACTGTATATAATATAAAGAAATAGATGAGTTTTTCTACTGACTGTGTAGATCTTTCTTTACTCATCTTTATTCAAATCAAACATGTAATAAGTGAGTTTCTTATATATTAATTTAAAATGTGAAAAATATAGTTAATAAGTAACTTACAGATCTCTCATCATATTCTGTTCTATATATAAAATTCTCTGTAAAAGTGATGTATTTTAGAAGTAAAGCTAACAGTAGTGACAGGATTTTTTAAAAAGATCTTTTCTCTTATAAAACATTTTTCTTTTTCTTCTCTCAATTGTAACAGTGAGTGTATGAGAGTATCATTCTTGAAGAATAATAAAGAACTTATTCTGACATTTTCTAGTGAATAAATGTCTTCATGATGCAGCTGCAGTCTCTGTGACTGTCAAGAAAGCTCAGTTGAAGGCAGAGACAGCAGTGTCAATGAGCTGTGAGAGCACTGCTCTCATTGTCACATCTTCTTCTGCTTCTCTTACAGTCACAGTAGTAGTTGCTATGCCTTGTAGTAAGGTATCATTTCTTCTGTCAGTCAGTTCATCTGTGTCTGATCTATTCTCTGCTCTTCTCACTGCTATTGCAATGCTGCTCTCTCTCTCAATCAACACAGTGATGTATGACCCTGTGTAGTTATTTGAAGAGAATCTCAGAGAGAGCTTGATTCTGAGAACAGTGACTCTGAGAAGCTCAATCTGTAGTTTCTCTTTCACAGCATGTCTGAGCTCTGCTCAAGATACTGCTGAGTTGAGTCTGCAGAATTCTGTGATTTCTTTATCTTCTCTCTGTAAGAAGGCTTCAGTGTGATCTCTGATCAGTATTACTACTTATCTACATTGTGTCAAGCAGCTGAAGAAGAGAGGGATTTTATACACTTATTTCTTCTCTTACTCTTATTATTTCTATTATATCTGTAACAATAACTTCTATCTCTCTATAAGTATTATCTCATAGAAAGACATTGTATTAACTCTGATAAGAAATCTAGATACTCAAGTAGTACAGAGTAAGAGTCTCAGAGCTTTAAGTATTAATAGATTTTATCAAGACTGAGAAGATCTCTCTTACTTATCTGTAAAAGAAGATGAAAGTGTAAATCTCTGAGATAAAAAAATATCTCAGAATGACTGATCTTAAAAAGAGATCAGTCAGTGTCATTATTAAAAGTACTATAAAGATTAATCACTGATTGAAGAGAATCTCACTTTAATTGAAGTAAATAACTGAGATACTTTATAAATTAATAAGTTAATACTTTAAGTATCTCTTATACTCTTCTATAGCATGCTTCTCTATAATACTGTAGTATTAACTTCTTAACAGATAAAGATATCAGTGCTGAAGACTTTAACAGTGAAGAATGAGTTTAATAAGAATATAATTATTAATAAGTAGACTCTGATTTCTCTTTTTACTTTTTTAACAGACTGTAGCTCTATTAGAATAACAGCAGTCTGTGAGTTAATAATATTAATCTTTATTAGTTTTAAATATCTCTTTCTTTTCTTATTAACTGCTTCAGAAATTTTATACTTATATAGTCTTATTAAACTTCTAAAAAACTCTTTAAGAGAAAATAGAAGAAGAGTGTTATAGAGCTTATAAGACACTGACTTATTACTGTAAGATTATCTCTAAAAACTCTTTAAGAAAAAATAAGAAGTTTTAAGCAGTATTTCTTACTTAATATCTCTGACATGTAACAGAGCAGTCTCTACTAGCTGTTTTATAGTTTACAATCTCTTTCTCAGTATTTTTCAAATACTCAAGTGATTCTTATGAATTCTCTGATAATAAATAATCTTCTTATTTCATAAGATATTGAAGCTTACTATAATATATTTACTTATTCAATATTTTCTTTATAAGATATTCAGTATTACTCTTAATCTTAATATTATCTGATCAAGATAACTCTACTCTGAAGCATTGTTTATAGAACTTTAAATAGAAAATATAAAAAATAGAATGAATTAATTTCAATTCTGTGAGTAATTTCAACTTATATATCTGTTTACTTATTACTCTTATTACTAAGAAAGATTCTAGTTATTACTTACTAAGCTTCTTATACAGTCTTATTATCTTGATATTCTTTACTGAAAGTAGCACTGTAAGAAATCCCGCTCCTCGCGGATTCTTTACCTCTATTTCTATCTCTCGTGTAATTAATAGAGCTAGCGGCCCTTGACTACACACAACTATATAGACTGAAGTTCATGAATACTATTCACAACTCAGCTTGAATGCTATTATACATTTGATCTCTACATTTTATCTTTCTATCATAAATACTTCTAGTAGTTAACAGTACATAACACATCAAGCTGCAAACACTTGAATAATCATCTGTAAGTACTTATTCTTACATTTCAAGCTCAGTCAGTCAGCAATCACTTATTATAACTGAAAGAACTAGAAATTCACATGCTTCAATCTCTGTGAATTCTACTACAGATACTCAGAAGCAGTCATCTGAATCATGAATAACTCTTATAAAAGAAGTCTCAGAGAACTTATTAATCACTCATGAAATATCATTCTCTATATCTGTGACAGAGAAATTCTCTGAACTTATAAATAAATCAATCTCAGTGAAGAACATTCTTGAGCATCTCTTACAGAATCAAGCTATTTTTCTATAAGAAATACTTACTATTTATAAACACTCTCAAACTAAGTCTCTAGACATAATCTTCAGAGATATTTACAAATCAAAAAGAAACTTTCTTAAGCTGTAATTACTTAAGATTATCTATTAAATCACAATCTATAAAAGCTTTTATAAGTTTGTATTTGAAATTGACTTATAAGTCTGACTATATAACATGAAAGATGAAGAAGCTGTCATCTATATAATGACAGATCTCTATTACACTGAAGTCAAGAACTGACTGAATTATCTAGAGAATAATCATAAGAGATTCTGCTGATCTGTTCTCAAGATCTATCTAGAGAATAAGTTAAGAGACTTTATAAGCTGAACAGAGATTATCTGAGCTGTATCATCATATAGAAAAAGAGATAGAAATCTGATAAAAGACTACTCACAGTACTCATGAAAATATATATGAATTAAGATCTGTGAAAACAGAGCTCTGAAATAAGATCTGAATAATGATATTTATAAAGAGACTGAATAAAGACATGTAGAACAAGCTCATTAAGTAAGACTCTAAGTTCTTGACTCTGAAGAAACTGATGACTCTCATTTATTACTTATAGATCACTGTAAGAGTCACAGATCTGTGAAGAGTGGATCATTAATCAGCTCTACAAGAGTCAGAACAACAGAGAACAGATTTATCAGAAAAAGATGATAAGATATAGAGAGATTTATATCTGACTGCTAAGCAGAGAGAAAGAGCTTCATAAGCTTCTGTGAACAGAGTGTATAATAGAAAGATTAAGAAAAAGAGACTCTGTTTTATCTGTTCTAAATTAGAATATCTTCACACAAACTGTTCAGACAAATTAAAATAGAAATTTGAGAAGTTACAGACAGAGTCAGCAACAGTCTTCTTAAAAATCTTGAAACTGATATCTGAATCTGTTGCTTCTCTGATAAAAATACTTACTTATAAAGAGAGACTGCATCATAATACTGTACTCTGCAAGTATGAAAAGTATTAATGAACTCAGAATCTCAGATTACTGTGATGTTTCTAAAGCTTGCAGAGTGAATAAGCTAAAAGATAAAGACTGAGAATCTGCTCTTATAATAAGCAGAGTATAAGAACTCAGATCTGAGAACTGAGAGACTTATAAGAGTTATCTTTGAATTATAAGATCTCTCTGAAATCTGAAGAAGATTTGCAGAAACTGTAATTATCATGAATATTATAGATAACATGTACTTGAGACTTGTATAACTTTAAAGATATAATCTGCACATAGCTGTCTGTGAGTCAGGTTTATACTTTCAATCAGTGTTGACAGACTTACTTATAGAGATAGAATTAGTTAATGCTGCAGAGTTGATTAGAGAAGACAAGCTTATCTATATAATAACTTTGTAAGTGTCTGAGAATCTCACAGTCATGAAAACTGAGCTTCAGATATCAGAGAAATATCAAGATCTCACAGAGATATTCAGCTCAGTAAAGATAGCTGAGCTTTCTTCTTATCATAAGAAGAATCTGATAATAGATTTAATAGAAGAGCAGAAATTCTTCTGAGAATCAATCTATAAGCTCTCTTATTACAAGACAGAGGTCTTACAGATCTATATAAAGAAGAATCTGAAGAATAACTTTATTTAATCTTCACAGATCTCTGCAGAAGTCTCTGTGATATTCATAAAGAAGAAGAATAAAGATCTCAGATTATATATAGACTATCACAATCTGAACTTCAAGATAATAAAGAGTTACTATTCTCTGTCTCTGATTGAGAATGTAATTAACTGTCTTACAAGAGCTGTTATATTCATATAACTAAATATAATCAATGTATATACACAGCTGTAAATACAGTCTGAGAATGAATGAAAGACTGTCTTTAGAACTGTACTGAGATTGTTTAAATATCTAGTAATATCTTTTAGTCTGACTAATATCTCTGCAGTATTTCAGTCTTTCATTAATAAAATACTTTATATATATCTGAATGTTTTCATAATTGTAACATAGCAGAACCGAAGTGATGACTAGTCAGCAGCATCACATAGAAGTAGTTGTTTGAGAAGTCATATAAGTGAGCTTGACTATCTTGCTTGAATAGTGAGCTTGTAGACTACAGAGTTATTGTGAGAATATCACAGATATAATACTTAGTATACTAAGAAGATTGTATAAGATATACAGTAACTCTTATATATATTTCAGTAGAAGAAAAACAAATCACTGACTTCTTTGATAAGAAGTCAGTATCTAGCTATTCTATATAGATAATGAGTGAATACTCTTCTCTTATTTCATGAGTGAGAATAGCTGAAGTAATATCTTAGCAGTATCTCATTATTAAGAAAGAGTAATCTGCTGATCTTATATAGAAGTAGAGTTCTTATATTCATTAATTAAATCTTTCTATAATATATCTGAATGATGTCATAGAGTGATTGAAAACTGATTCAGATAGAATGAAATTATCTGTATGAAAGTAATAAACTGTGTGAAACTGTAACAGAGTCTTGACATAGCTGAGAGTGTGATAATACTCTCTTCTTTAAGAGCATAGTTCTGATGTTCTTAAGATTATCAGATTAGAAATTATCTTTATTATATAGCAACAGTTATCAATCAATTAACAGTGTATATACTGTACAAAGAAATAGATGAGTTATTCTACTGACTATGTAGATCTTTCTTTTCTCATCTTCATTCAAATTAAATATGTGATAAGTGAGTTTCTTATATATTGATTTAAAATATGAAAAATATAGTTAATAAGTGACTTGCAGATCTCTCAATATATTTCATTCTATGTATGAAATTTCCTGCAAAAGTGATGTATTTTAGAGATAAAGCTAACAGTAGTGATAGGATTTTTTCAAAAAGATCTCTTCTCTTCATGACACTTTTTTCTCCTTCTCTTCTCATCTGTAATAGTGAGTGCATGAGAGCATCATTCTTGGAAGATAATAAGAGGCTTATTCTGACATTTTCTAGTGAGTAAATGTCTTTATGATGCAGCAGCGGCCTCTGTGACTGTCAAGAAAGCCAGGTTGGAGACAGTGGCATCAATGAGCTGCGGGAGCACCACTCCCATTGCCACATCTCCTCCTGCTTCTCTCGCAGCCGCGGCGGTAGTTGCCGTGCCTTGCAGTGGGGTGTTGTCCCTTCTGCCGGCCGGTGAGTCTGCATCCGGTCTGTCCCCTGCCCCTCTCACCGCTGTTGCAACGCCGCCCCCCCCCTCAGCCAATACAGTGGTGTATGACCCTGTGTGGTCATTCAGAGAGGAACCTGAGGAGAGCTTGATTTCAGAGACAGTGACTCTGAGAAGCTCAATCTGTAGTTCCTCTCCTGCAGCATGTCTGAGCCCTGCTCAGAATACTGCTAAGTTGAGTTCACAGAGTTCTGTGATTTCTTTATCTTCTCTCTGTGAGAAGGCTCTGATGCAGTCTCTGATTAGTACTACTACTTGTCTACACTGTATCAAGCAGCTGAAGAAGAAAGGAATTTTATACACTTATTTCTTCTCTTACATCTATTATTTCTGTTATATCTGTAACAATAACTTCTATCTCTCTATAAGTATTATCTCACAGAAAGATATTGTATCAGCTCTGATAAGAAGTCTAGATACTCAAGCAGTATAGAGTGAGAATCTCAGAGCTTTAAGTATTGATGAATTCTATCAAGACTGAGAAGATTCTTCTTACTTATCTATAAAAGAAGACAAAAGCATGAATCTTTAAGATGAAAAAACATCTCAGAATAACTGATTTTAAGAAGAGATTAATCAGCACTGCTGTTAAAAGTATCATAGAGATTAATCACTGATTGAAGAGAATCTCACTTCAATTAAAGCAGATAACTGAGATACTTTATAAGTTAATAAGTTAATATTTTTATATATTTCTCATACTCTTCTGCAGTGCTGCAGTACTAACTTCTTAGCAGATAAAGATACTAATATCAGAGACTTCAACAGTGAAGAATAAGTTTGATAAGAGTGTGATTATTGATGAGTAGACTCTGATCTCTCTTTTTACTTTTTCAGTGAGCTGCAGCTCTATTAAAATAGCAGTAACTCACAGATTGATAATATTAATCTTTATTAATTTCAAATATCTCTTTCTTTTCTTATTAACTGCTTCAGGAATTTTACACTTGTATAGTCTCATTAAACTTCTAAAAAATTCTTTGAAAGAAGATAGAAGAAGAGTGTTACAGAGTCTATAAGATATCAGCTTATCACTATAAGATTATCTTTAAAAAAACTCTTTGAGAAAAAATGAGAAGTTTTAAGTAGTATTTCTTACTCAATATCTCTGATATATAGCAGAGTGATCTTTACTAGCTGTCTCATAGCTTATAATCTCTTTCTCAGCATTTTTCAAATGCTTAAGCAGTTTTCATGAATTCTCTAATAATGAATAATCTTCTTATTTAACAAGATATTGAAGCTTGCTATAATATATTCATTTATTCAATATTTTCTTCATAAGATATTCAGTATTACTCTCAATCTTGATATTATCTGATCAAGACAGCTCTGCTCTGAGATATTACTTATAGAGCTTTAAATAGAAAATGTAAAAAACAGAATGAATTGATTTCAATTCTGTGAGTAATTTTAACTTATATATCTACTTACTTATCACTCTTATTACTGAGAAAGATTCTAGTCACTACTCACTAAGCTTCTTATACAGTCTCATTATCTTGATATTCTTTGCTGAAAGTAGTACTTAATTCTCTATTAAAAACTTTATTAAAAGATGTTTTTAATTATAGTATTTTATCTACTACTTCTAGACACAGTGAATGCTTTTCACTGTCTTCTCATGAATTTTATTTAAAAGTTTCAATCTCACTTTTACTTCTAATACTGAGAAATACTTTATTCTCTATATCTGTCTGACATTCTGACTGTCTATTTCTCTCTTTAAAATGTTATTCACAATATCACTGAGTAATGAAGAATTATATTTATAATAAGCATAGAAAGAAGATATCTTTAAGATTACATTCTTTACATTATTATATATGAATTCAGTGATTAGAAGATGTTTGAATTAATCATTCTGATAATATGAATAGAATACTTAAAAATACTATTCTAATATCTGATTCTGATGTTCAGTCTGATCATCAGTCTGTGAATAAAATACAGTACTGAGAAGATATTTTATTATAAGATAATAGTAAAAAGCAGATCAGTATTTACTGATGAAGAGAGATTCTTAATCTGTTATTAATAATTTCAGAGCACTGTTTATTATTATTATTATTCTTCCATTATACTCATATGCAAGCGGAGCTTATGATGAGTCCTTGCGTGATGTTAAATACAGGTCAAGTGTTGGTTATACAGGAGGAAATACAGGTGTTGAGACCACGCCAAGATAACAAGAACATAGGAAAATACAAAGGAGTGACAATTAGATACATGCGATAATAACTTCCCAGCCCAGGAACATAGAGCAATTCATTGGAGCGATTTGTACACCTCTGTATTTATTAGGAACCTGAGGTGCTTGAGTTCCGGATTTAATGTATCCCCTGCGGGTTTCGAACCCACGCGCCTTGGTTTCCCACGCCAAGGTGCTACCGGGTGGCCGCATTAACCATTCGGCCACCGGGGCTTCAGAGCACTGTGATTATAAATAATAATATCTAAAAACAGATCAGTCAATTCAGAGACTTTAATCTTTTTATAAATAAAGATATATCTGACTATCTTTGTGAAGCAGTTAACAATGACTAAAATTAAGTCATATTCTTTGACTCTTATTAACTTCAGTAGATCAACTATGAAATTCATTAATAGATTCTGTTATAAGCTCTTTGAAACAGACAGTGATATTAACTTACTGTATTACTTATATCACAGAATCTTTATTCTTTAATAAATATTGTAAGTTTTAATATACTCTTTGACATCTATCTAAAGCTTATCTTAAATATATTTATATTTTAGAAGCTTCTCAGTCTTCTCTAATCTGAAATGTTCTATATGAGAATTATTATAATAAATTCTCAATAACTTCTGATACACTGCTCTGCTATAAGAGATGAAGACTGAATCATTCAGCAGTAGAAGTTTATATTCTTCTAGTTATCAGTGACTTGATTTCTTAGCAGCACTGTCTCACTCAGAGTCTGTCTCTTTCAAGTTCAAACTGAACTCTTTCTTCTTCAACTTCTGAATTCAAGCTGCAGTAGAGATATTTCTCTTCTATAATTTATCAATAAATTTCAAAAGTAGTCAGATTGAAAGATTGTAGACTGTTTTATTCTTTACTAATTCAATGATTGTAAGATATAATATAAGAAGCTCATGATCTTCAGTATCAGTTCTCTGTAAGAACTCAGGTTTTCTTTCATCTTCTATACTGAGTTGTGCAGCTGTCTCTCTGACACTGTTCTCAAGCTTCAGAGAATCTTAATTCTCTGCAGCCAGCTTCTTCTGCAGTGATAATAGAGATTCTTTTGTAGAATTCTTCTCTATATCAATGATATTATAATCAGACTGTCTAGACAGTGTATCAGCAGAGTTAAGCTGATCTGAACAGTATCAGATATAGAAATCATACTCTGAAAGCAGCTCTGCTCATCTGACTTGACATTCTATCAAGCTCTTTATTATCAAGAAGTAACACAGATTTGTATAATCAGTGAGAACTTGCACTGAGTACTTACTACTCTGAAGATAATATTATCAGATTTTAAAGAATTCAATAATTACTAACATCTTCTAATCATGAGTATTATATCTTCTCTGTATAAGTGATAACTTCTTGAAGAAGAAGATCACTGATCTTCATTCACAGTGTTTTATAAACTCTGTGAAAAAGTCTTCTCTCACAGATAATTCATTATCTATTTTCTCAGAGATGATTATTCTCTGATTCTTTCAATATTGAAAGGTCTTCAATGTCAACTGTGAAAAGATTTCACAGATCTCATTCTCAGATATATCAGTCTCACACTGACTAAGTAAATCAGAGTTAAAGTGATTCAGCATTGTAACATCTGTGAAAGCTTGTTTCAATTTCACAAACATCTGCACAGTATCTTGAGTGAGAATAAATAGTTCTATTTTTCTGTCTTTCACACTTTTCTTTAACAGATCTGTAAGAAGAACAGTAATCTGTGAATATATATAGATAAATCATCTGTAGAAATTCATAAATTCTAGAAACATCTGCATCTCATGATACATCTGCAGTGCTGGTCAGTTCTTAATAACAGAGACTCAGCTTCTGTTTATTGAAATGTCATTCATCTCAATAATATAATCTAAGAAATCAATCTCCTGCATGTAGAACAAGCATTTTTCAGTGTTTATATAGAGTTAATACTGTCTCAAGTAACTCAACACTTCTTGAACATGAATATCATGTTCTTTCTCTGATTTTGAGAAGATTAAAATGTCATTCAAGTATACTATGCAGAAGATGTCAACAAGGCCCTGCAGTGTCTTATTTATATAGATCTGAAAGATGACTGAAGTGTTACAAAGATTAAAAGATAAAACAAGATATTCAAAATTGCTGTACTTGATATAAAAAGTCATTTTTCAAATATTATCTTCATTAACTCTGATTCTATAATAGATATTCTGTATATCAATCTTTGAGAACATCTTTACTTCAGATAATTGATTGATTATCTTGTTAATTAACAGTAATGAATAGTGATTTTTAACTATCATCTTATTGAGACCTCTATAGTCTACACATAGATATAGTCTATCATTCTTCTTGAGCATAAAGAGTATAAGTGTCTCTGTCAGACTCTTTGATAAATATATTCAGTTCTTTAATTGTGCTTCTTCAAGATATTTGCACAGAACATTCAATTTCTTTACAGATAAGTTGTAAAAAGATCTGTACAGCACTGTTACACTGTCTTCAAGATGAATCTTATATTATATCTTGATATCAGAAAACTTCACTACTTTTCTTTCTGAAAAGACATTCTTAAAATCTGTAAAGAGATGTCATATACATTCATCTTCAATAATAGATACTGCTGCTAATCTTGCAGTGAGAGTAATAGCTTCTTTATTTATTCTCAAGTCTCAATCATCTGCTACACAGTATATTAACTCAATCTTTTTCTCAAGATTCTTTTAATGAAACTCTTCAGATTTCTCTATCACTGTCTCTTCATCAGTGAGACAGTATCATCACATTTGAGTGACTCAGTCAATGAGAGAATTGTTTTCTCTCAATCATAGAAGATCTAGAATAATATTCTCATCTATGATATTAACTGTGTGAAGAAGTAGACTGCTCTTCTTGAAGATTTCTTCTGAGTCTATGATCACATACTTTACTTGAATTATGCTAAAACAGTGATATTTCATTTCATCTGTAAATTTCACATAGTCTGACAGATCTATCTTCTTTCAATTCTTCATCAAAGAAAAGAAATAGAATATGAAGTTAATATTTATTCTGAAGTTAAGTAGGCATCTCACTGATACCTTCTTATTTGAGATATACATTGTGATTGTAATATGAACTTGATAATATGAGAATTATTAATTCTTTTCTTTCTCTTCTTTATCTTCTATGAATATGTTTGTCAGAAGAGAAGTTAACTTTGAGAAGATATCTTCTCAGTTTCTTCTCTTCTTTGACTTCTTGTAATCACTGATATAGTGATCATCAGCTCTGCAGTTGAAACAGAGATCTTTATCAAATCTTTTTTAATATTTCTTTATAATGAGTGAAGAATCAGAATACTTGAAATTCTTCTTTACTTTCTTCACACTGAAGTTATTATAATGCTGTTTAGATTCTGTTATTGATTACTTAGAAAAGATCTTATTAGTCTTTTTCTTAAAGAATTGATTATTCAAATAGATTCAGAAAGTCAGATTGACAAGCTCAGTGTAATTGATTAATAAACTCTGATATTATGATATTATTATTCACATCTTATGAGTCAGCTTTATGAGATAAAGCTGTGTTTTTAAATGATTTAAATTATCAGTCAATTTCTCTCAATATTCTTCAAATCTTGTATTAAAATTGAAAGAATTCTCATTATCTTATTAATATAATGAGTTGAACTGCTGTGCTGCTGTGAAGCTGTAATTATAATGATCTTTAATTTGATTCAGTAGAAAGTTCTTGAATTCTTTTTAAGTTATAATAGTATTGATACACTCAAGCTCTCTCTTCTTGATAGTTCAAGTAGTCACAGAGATGTCTTCAAGGAGGTTGACAGTGTATATTACTTATATCTTATGAGTATTATACTGACTCAGGTTAAGGCAGAATTTCTGTTCAAGAGTATAGATAAAGCTGTGAAATTCAGATAAGATATTTTTCTTATATCTCAGTGAATCTCTGATCTTAATCTCTCTATCTTCATGATAGATGTAGGTGTGTAGAGGCCGCAGTGATGACAGGGCGATTGAAGAGCTCATGTCAAAATGTGCAGTGAGTTCAGAAATCTCAGATTTCTGCTGAGATAGAGATGTACACACTCTAGAGAATGATGTAGTGTTTTTCTCAGAGAGTGAGATCAGATCAGTCTCAGTGTAGATGCATGAGATCATATCAGTCTGTTAAAGCTTGACTGATTCAAATGTGTAATCAGATTGAGTGATTTGAATTATAATATGATAGAACTGAAGCAGTGACTAGTCAGCAGTATTATATAGAGATAGTTATTTAAGAAGCTGTATAAGTGAGCTTAACTATCTTGCTTAAATAGTGAGCTTATAGACTACAGAGTTATTGTGAGAATATCACAGATATGATACTTAGTATACTAAGAAGATTGTATGAGACACACAGTAACTCTTGTATATATTTTAGTAGAAGAAAAATGAATCACTGACTTCTTTAATGAGAAGTCAGCATCTAGCTATTCTATATAGATAATGAGTGAATACTCTCCTCTCATTTCATGAGTGAGAATAGCTGGAGTGATACCTCAGCAATGTCTCATTGTCAAGAAAGAGTAATCTGCTGATCTTGTATAGAAGTGAGGTTCTCATATCCATCAATCGGATCTTTCTATGATATATCCGAATGATGTCATAGAGTGGTTGGAAACCGGTTCAGACAGGATGAAATCATCCGCATGAAGCGATGGGCCGTGTGGAACCGCAACGGGGCCTTGGCGCGGCCGGGAGCGTGACAATAATAATATATCTGAATAATGTGATAGTGTACTTCATCAAGAAGAAAGAACACACTGAGTATGTACAAAGTATATTAAAGATCTTAGATAAGACAGAACTGTATATTAAGCTTATAAAGTGCAACTTCAGTGCTCACTGAATTAATTTTCTAGAATATATAATCATCACAGATGATATTCAGATAAAATCTTCACAGATTAAGACTATTCTATCATGATTAAAGCTAACTAGTATTTATGAGATTCAGATCTTTCTGAGCTTTGTGAATTTCTATAGATAATTTATCTTTGCATTTATGAGAATCTTCTTGACTCTTATAGATATGCTGAAGAATGAAAATAAGAAGAAGTTATTCTATAAACAGAGAATGAAAAGATTATTAAGAAGAGAGAACTGTAAGAACTTTCTTATCTTAGAAGCTTATGAAGTCTTTATAAGATTGAAATAGATATTCATAGACACAGTAATACTGTTTCACTTTAATCTCTTACTCTTAATTAGATTGAAGACAGATATCTTCTTCTTTATAATTTTAGAAATAGTCTTATAACTACATTTAAATGAGAACTGAATTTCAGTGATCTTTTTCTTATAAAAGATACAACTCATAGAGATCAACTATAATATTTATAATCAGAAGCTTCTTATAATAGTGAAATTCTTTCATTACTGATATCACTACTTTGAGAGTCTTATAACAGTGATTACTGTTAGAACTGATTATAATAGCTTATAATAGTTTACTTCAATCAAGAAACTCTCACAGTGACAGATTCACTGAGCTCAGAGACTGAGTGAGTTCTGATTCAAGATAGAATATATCAAGAGAACTAAGAACTCAGCAGACAGACTCTCTCACAGATCAGACTATGTTAAGAAGATCAGAGTGACAGATATAGAGAGATTAGAGAAGATAGAAAAGCTTCACAGAATACTTGAACTGAGTGTTGTAAAGAGATTGACTGAAGAGTCTCTCAATCTCTTATAAGAGAAGAGAGAGAAGAAAGAGAAGAAGTCTGTATAACTACTCTCTATAATACTGAGAGTCAACACTCTGAGAATCTCTGTGAGAATTCTTGAAAAGAGTATCTATAATCTGAAGAGTTTATAGACTTTGAGAAGCACTGCAGAAGATCTGATATAAGAAGAAATAGAGTATAAGTCTTTATAAGATCTTCTATTCAGATTGTCTGAACTGTAACTGAAGAATGAATATGCTCAGTATATTCAGAAACTGCTCACAGCAGAGATCAATTCTGTAGAAATAAAGAATTGAAGAGACTTAAATAGTCTCTTGCAAAGAGAGAGCTGAATTTATATATCTATAAATGAGTTTCTATACATAGAACTTATTAAAAGATATTATAACTCTTCTCTAGTGAGTCATTTTACAGATACTAGAACTCATGAGTTACTTATAAGAAAATACTTCTGACTGAAGATATAAGAACTTGTGAAAAAGATAGTGAATTCTTATACTATTTATCAGAGTTTGTGAGTAGTGCAGTTCAGATTATATGAAGAACTTACTTCTCTATTCATTTCACAGAAACCTTGAAAATAGCTAGAAATGAATACTCTTATAAGTCTCTCTGAAAGTAAGAATATATATAATGCCTGCTTTGACAGTGTGCTGATGATAGTGAATTACTTTATTAAGATGACACACTTTATACTCATCTACAAGAACTTAAAGTCAAAGAATTTAACTTATATCTTTGTCTATAATATGATTCAGTTGTATGAGTTATCTACAAACATTATCTCAGATAGAGAATTAATCTTCACAGAAGAG
>NW_003101673.1:1418206-1423522 GCF_000003855.2 Blastomyces gilchristii SLH14081
TCACCACATGCTGAGCATGCAAGCGCGGTTGGCTTCGGAGCTGTTTGAATTAACGTTACGTTTTAACGCTGGAGTTTCTTCCCTGCATTAATTCAAAAAGCTTCATTGGCGGACGGGTTTTTATCAATTATAATTAGAATGACTGAGTGCATTAATTATCATTTATAAAGTTTATATACAACAACTTAAAGTATATCAGTATAGATAAAACTCTCTTTGAAATACTTACTGAGACTCATCTGTGAATAATCTTGATAAATCTGTGAGAGTATACTATAGAGTGTGATGATGTCTGTGAATAGACTGAGAGAATTCAGAAGATCTGAGAGAAAGCCTGTAAATTCTTAAGAAAGACTCAAGAGTATTAGAAGAGATACTATAACTTCAAGCATATTATAAAGAGTTTTAAGAAAGATGATAGAGTCTAACTAAGTCTAGAAAATATTATTATACAGAGATCTAGTAAGAAGCTGAATCTCTTATAGATAGAGTCTTATAAGATTATGAAGAAAATTAGCTTACAGTTCTATAGATTGAAACTGTTATCTGAGTTACAGATATACAATATTTTTTATATCTCTTTACTTCATAAATATAAGAAATTCTTAGAAGAGAATTCTGTGACTCATCACTCTGTCTATGAAGTACTAGAGAGTGAAAGAGAATATCAGATTAAAGAGATTATTAACTCAGAGAAGTGAGATTACAAGCTCTGATTCAAGATTCAGTGATAAAAGTATTCTGATAAGATAAATAAGTTCACTTAGAAATTATTCAGATAGATAAGACATCTGCAGAAGCTGAGATATAACTTTCATATTATAAATTCTGATAAGTCAGAATGATACAGTCTTCACTAAGAATCTGATTATAATAAAGATATTAACACTGTTATTTACAAATTCTAGTCTATAAGATGATGAGTTTCTACTGAGATGAACAGTCTGCAGTGTATACAAGAGAAGAAGAAATCATATTCTTATTAAAGTTAAAAAATAAGAAAATAAACAGAACTGTGAACACAATTTAAAGATTAATAAGAAAAAATAAAGAAAACTCACACTCACACTCTTAATATCTGTAATACTCAATTTCTTTATAACTACTAATTTCTCTCTTCAAAGAAGCAGAGAGTATTATATCTGTGATACAGATAATTATTGCATTTGATATGAAGACTGTTAGAAATGCACAGACTTCAGAAGAGTCAGATATCAGAGTATATACAGTTATAGCAGAGTCTTGAAAGCTGACTGTCTGTGCATGTGATCAGATATTTCTTATGAAGCTGTGTTTACTCTCTCAGTTATACTGAAGTATTCAGCCTGAAAATAATTGAGATATGAAGAGAAGACTTATCTGTTCAGATTAACTCTTATTACAAATTCATAATATTTGCATTGTCTTGATTATTCAGATTTTATGAATACTCAGAAACTCATCTCTTATTGATAATGAAATTGCAGAAATGCACTGTGATGTGAGAATCATTGATAGAAAATCTAGACATATTTGCATATGTCTGATCAGAGATTGTGCAGGCAGAAAGAAGATAATTATAGACTCACAGAGTCACAAAAGACACTGATAATATCAGAAGCTTTACAAGAACTGTTAGCTAGAGTCTGTAAGAAATTACTTATGAGAAGACTTACAGCAAAGAGAGAAACTACACTACTTAGAGTCAGAGACTGATCTGAAAGAGACAGGGAATTGACTGCTGATCTGAAGATTAAGTGCAGTGACAGAGCTGAGAAGAATAAAGACACAGTTATGAGCAGCAGTGTCTCTGCTTCATCAGCCAGTAAAAAGCAATCAGAGAAGTTGCAGAAACACTCATAAGAAGCTCAGTAACAGTCAGACATTATTTATAAAGATATTGAAATTGAAAAAATTTTTATTCTTAAGAAGTTCTTAAATTAATACACAGATATTATCAGAAACACTCTCTCTCTATTATCTGAATAGAAACACTTTATAAATGAATAAAGATACTCACAGTTTGTGAGAATGAGAGCTGTTATAGAAAAAGAAAAAAGAAGATGAGATTCTACAGACAGATCTGAGATATTTATACTACTTTAAAGAGATTTATTTACACTGTGAGTGATTCTGTGAAACAGTCAGATCACTTTAGTAAATAAGAGTGATTGTGAATCACAGACCTGAATCTTTCTATATAATTATAAAGAGTGATTGCAGACTGCAGATATCTTGATTCTACAATTCTACAGAGTTAATGAAAGAATGAAAAATTCCTCATAATTCTACAGTGTTAAAGAACAATGATTTATAAGAATAAGTAAAAGATTAACTTACAAATGCTTCTCTTTAATAAGAATAATCTTATAGAGAGTGATTCATCTGTAAGATGAATCTGTATAATAATCACACAAGAATCTCATGAAAATGATTAAGAGTCAACTGAAATTCTTTTATATGAAAGATGTGAGATAAATCTGTATGATAGTTAGAGAAGAATCTGTAAATTATAAAGAATCTTACAGAATAAGAAACTGAGTAACAGACTCTTTTCTCTTTACAGTAACAAGGGATTTTTCCTTACTGAGGTTTTTTATAGATATAAAGAGTTTTTAGTGAGTATCACTGCAGTGCTGAGCTGATTCTATAAAGTCACTCAGTGAAAGACTTTGCAGATAAAGCTTTAGAGAGGAAGAGATATGTAAGAAATCTCACTTCTCACAGATTCTTTATCTCTATTTCTATCTCTTATATAATTAATAGAGCTAGTGGCCCTTGACTACACACAACTATATAGACTGGAGTTTGTGAATACTATTCATAACTCAGCTTGAATGCTATTATACATTTGACTTCTACATTTTATCTTTCTACCGCGAATACTTCTAGTAGTTAACAGTACATAACACGTCAAGCTGCAAACACCCGAATAATCGCCTGCGAGTACTTATTCTTACAAGCACTTGATTCTCTATCAAGAACTTTATTAAAAGATGTTTTTAATTATAGTATTTTATCTACTACTTCTGAGTGCAGTGAATACTTTTCACTATCTTCTTATAAATTTTATTTAAAAGTTTTAATCTCACTTTTACTTCTAATACTGAGAAATACTCTGTTCTCTGTATCTGTTTAATATTCTGACTGTCTATTCTCTTCTTTAAAATATTATTTACAATGTCACTGAGTAATGAAGAATTGTATTTATAATAAGTATAGAAAGAAGATATCTTTAAGATTATATTCTTTACATTATTATATATGAATTCAGTAGTTAAAAGATGTTTGAGTCAATCATTCTAATAATATAAATAAAATACTTAAAGATACTATTCTAGTATCTGATTATGATATTCAGTCTGATTATCTGTCTGTGAATAAAATACAGTACTGAGAAGATATCTTATTATAAAATAATAGTAAAAAGCTGATCAGTATTTACTGATAAAGAGAGATTCTCAATCTATTATTAATAATTTCAGAGCACTGTAATTATAAATAATGATATCTAAAAATAGATCAGTTAATTCAGAGACTTTAATCTTTTTATAAATAGAAATATATTTAGTCATCTTTATAAAGTAGTTAATAATGATTAAAATTAAGTTATATTCTTTAACTCTTATCAACTTCAATAGATCAACTATGAAATTTATTAATAGATTCTGTTATAAGTTCTTTGAAATAGATAGTGATATTAACTCACTGTATTACTTATACTATAGAATCTTTATTCTTTAATAGATATTATAAGTCTTAATATACTCTTTGATATCTGCTCAGAGCTTGTTTTAAATATATTTATATTTTAGAAGCTTCTCAGTCTTCTCTAATCTAAAGTGCTCTGTATAAAGATTATTATAATGAATTCTTAATAACTTCTGATACATTATTCTGCTATAAGAAATGAAGACTGAATTATTCAGTAGTAGAAGTTTATATTCTTCTAGTTATCAGTGACTTGATTTCTTAACAGTACTATTCTGCTCAGAGTCTGTCTCTTTCAAGTTTAAATTAAATTCTTTCTTCTTTAGCTTCTGAATTTAAGCTGTAGTAAAGACATCTCTCTTCTATAACTTATTAATGAATTTTAAAAGTAGTTAAGTTGAAAGATTATAGACTGTTTTATTCTTTACTAATTCAATGATTATAAGATATAATATAAGAAGCTTATAATCTTCAGTATCAGTTCTCTACAGAGACTCAGATTTTCTTTCATCTTCTATACTGAGTTACATAGCTGTCTTATCAGTGTAATTTTCAAGCTTTAGAGAACTCTAATTCTCTACAGTCAGCTTCTTCTGCAGTGATAATAGAGATTCTTTTATAGAATTCTTCTTTGTATTAATAATATTATAATCAGATTATTTAAATAGTATATCAGTGAGATTAAGCTGATCTGAATAATATCAGATATAGAAATCATACTCTGAAAGCAGCTCTGCTCATCTGACTTAATGTTCTATTAAGCTCTTTATTGTCAAGAAGTAACACAGATTTATATAATCAGTGAGAACTTGCACTGAGTACTTACTACTCTGAAGATAATATTATCAGATCTTAAAGAATTTAATAATTATTAACATCTTCTGATTATAAGTATTATATCTTCTCTGTATAAGTAATAACTTCTTGAAGAAGAAGATCACTGATCTTTATTCACAGTGTCTTATAGACTCTGTAAAAATGTCTTCTTTTATAGATAATTCATTATCTATTTTCTCAGAAGTAATTATTCTTTAATTCTTTTAATATTAAAAGGTCTCTGATATCAACTGTGAAAAGATTTCATAGATTTCATTTCTGAATACATCAGTCTCACACTGACTGAGTAAGTCAGAGTTAAAGTGATTCAGTATTATAATATCTATAAAAGCTTATTTCAATTCTGTAAATATCTATATAGTGTCTTGAATAAGAATAAATGATTCTGTTTTTCTATCTTTCATATTTCTCTTTAACAGATCTGTAAGAAGAGCAGTAATCTGTGAATATATATAGATAAATCATCTGTAGAAATTCATAAATTCTAGAAATATCTACATTTCATAATATATCTACAGTGCTGATCAGTTCTTAATAATGAAGACTCAGCTTCTGTTCATTGAAATGCTGTTTATCTTAATAATATAATCTAAGAAATCAATCTTCTGTATGTAGAATGAGCATTTTTCAGTGATTGTATAGAGTTAATACTATCTTAAGTAACTTAACACTTCTTAAACATGAGTATCATGTTCTTTCTCTGATTTTAAGAAGATTAGAATATTGTTCAGATATACTATATAGAGATATTACAGACTCTGCAGTGTTTATTTATATAGATTTAAAAAA
>NW_003101673.1:1423622-1428181 GCF_000003855.2 Blastomyces gilchristii SLH14081
AATTAACAGTAATGATAGTGATTCTTAACTGTATCCTATTAAGATCTCTGTAGTCTATGCATAGATATAGTCTATTATTCTTCTTAAGTATAAAGAGTATAGACATCTCTGCTGAACTCTTTGATAAATATATTCAGTTTTTTAATTACACTTCTTCAAGATATTTACACAGAATATTCAATTTCTTTATAGATAAATTATAAAGAGATCTGTATAACACTATTACACTGTCTTTAAGATAAATCTTATATCATATCTTAATATCAGAAAACTTTGCTGCTTCTCTTTCTGAAAAGACATTCTTATAATCTGTAAAGAGACATTGTATACATCTATCTTTAATAACAGATACTGCTGCTAATCTTGCAGTGAGAGTGATAACTTCTTTATCTATTCTTAAGTTCTAATCATCTACTACACAGTATATTAACTCTATCTTTTTCTCAAGATTCTTTCAATGAAACTCTTCAGATTTCTCTATCACTGTCTCTTTATTAATAAGATAATATTATTACATCTGAGTAACTCAGTTAATAAGAGAATTATTTTCTCTCAATCATAGAAGATCTAGAATAATGTTCTTATCTATAATATTAACTATATAAAGAAGTAGACTGCTTTTCTTGAAGATTTCTTCTAAGTCTGTGATCACATACTTTGCTTAAATTATGCTAAAATAGTGATCTTTTATTTTATCAGTAAATTTCATATAATCTGATAAGTCTATCTTCTTTCAACTCTTCATTAAAGTAAAGAAATAGAATATGAAGTTAATATTCACTCTAGAGTTGAGTAGATATCTTACTGATATCTTCTTATTTAGAGTATATATTATAATTGTAATATAAACTTAGAGATATGAGAATTATCAATTCTTTATTTCTTTCTCTTCTTTATCTTCTATGAATATATTTATCAGAAGAGAAGTTAACTTTAAGAAGATATCTTCTTACTTTCTTCTCTTCTTCAGCTTTTTATAATCACTGATATAGTAATTATCAGCTTTATAGTTAAAATAGAGATCTTTATCAAATCTTTTTTAGTATTTCTTCACAGTGAGTGAAGAATTAGAATACTTGAAATTCTTCTTTACTTTCTCTATACTAAAGCTGTCACAGTACTGTTTAGATTCTATTATTAATTACTTAGAAGAGATCTTATTAATTTTTTTCTTAGAAAATTAATTATTTAAATAGATTTAGAAAGTCAGATTGATAAGCTCAGTATAATTAATTAATAAACTCTAATATTATAATATTATTATTCACATTTTATAAGTCAGCTTTATAAGATAAAGCTGTATTTTAATTAATTCAAATTATCAGTTAATTTCTCTCAATATTCTTCAAATCTTATATTGAAATTGAAAGAATTCTTATTATTTTATTAATATAATAAGTTGAACTACTGTATTATTATAAAGTCACAGTTATAGTAATCTTTGATTTAATTTAGTAGAAAGTTCTTGAATTCTTTCTAAGTTATAATAGTATTAATATACTCAAGCTTTCTCTTCTTAATGACTCAAGTAGTTGCAGAGATATCTTTAAGAAGATTAACAGTGTATATTACTCATATCTTATAAGTATTATACTGACTCAGATTAAGATGAAATTTTCATTCAAGAATACAGATAAAGCTATGAAATTTAGATAAGATATTTCTCTTATATCTTAAAGAATCTCTGATCTTAATCTCTCTATCTTCATAATAGATGTAGATGTATAGAGACTGTGATGATAATAGAGTAATTGAAGAGTTTATACTAAAATATACAGTAAGTTCAGAAATCTCAGATTTCTGTCAGAGTAGAGATGTATACACTCTAGAGAATAATATAGTATTTTCTTCAGAGAGTGAGATTGAGTCAGTCTCAGTGCAGATGTATGAGATTATATCAGTCTATTAGAGCTTAACTGATTTAAACATGTAATCAGATAAAGTGATTTAAATTATAATATAATAAAACTGAAGTAATGACTAGTTAATAGTATTATATAGAGATAGTTATTTAAGAAGCTGTATAAGTGAGCTTAACTATCTTACTTAAATAGTGAGCTTGTAGACTACAGAGTTATTATGAGAATATCACAGATATAATACTTAATATACTAAGAAGATTGTATAAGATACACAGTAACTCTTATATATATTTTAATAGAAGAAAAACAAATCACTGACTTTTTTAATAAGAAGTCAGCATCTAGCTATTCTATATAAATAATAAGTGAATACTCTTCTTTCATTTCATAAGTAAGAATAGTCAGAGTGATATCTCAGCAGTATTTCATTGTTAAGAAAGAGTAATCTGCTGACCTTGTATAGAAGCAGGGTTCTCATATTCATCAATTGAATCTTTCTATGATATATCTGAATGATGTCATAGAGTGGTTGGAAACCGGTTCAGACGGGATGAAATCATCCGCATGGAAGCGATGGGCCGTGTGGAACCGCAACGGGGCCTTGGCGCGGCCGGGAGCGTGACAATAGTAAGCACTCGCTCCACCACGAACTCGCTCGATTTTTCGAATAAGAACCCGCTGATAGATCCATCGAAAAGCCCTCGATCATACGAGCATTCTGACCCCATCGCCGACCGCATACCCTGTGTGGTGGTGGAGTTATCCAGCCAAATGTGAACCAGATGTTGTTTGAAACTCCTGTGTGGGATTATCCCTCGTTCTCCCCTACCACACCACAACCCTGGGCCAAATTGCCATACAAATTGTAAGGTGAAGAGACCTAGCCATATGCATCAATCTTCTTGATTTTGGAAGATCCCTGATCTGTAGTTGTGAAGATATCTGAGAAGCGACCTCCGCGAAAACCCTGTCCATCTTTGTTTCAAAACATCAACACCAAGTCTCACCCTTATATCACCCTTTCTAATCTGGCCCATCCCCGGCAGAAAAGTACAAAAAGATACCTTGATAATAATATCAAGCATATAATCAACAGTCACTTCTGAAGTGCAATCTCTACAGTCTGTCTTCAGTGTATCTAGACATTAACACCAAGTCTCACTCTCATATCACCTCTCTCAATCTGGCTCATTCTCAGCAGAAAAGTATAAAAAGATACCTCAGCAACTGTATTTAATACATAATCAGCAGACACAACAACTATAAAATCAGTATACTTCAAGATCTGACTGAGCCTTTGATCTCTGCATAGTGAGATATATTAAATATAGTTTTAATATCTCAATATTCAATAGATTCTGCAAGAGATTGAGAATAGCAATACTAGATTTCTATTAAATTTGAGAATTAACTCTATATTAATATAATTATTGATAAAGTCTTCTATTTTAAGATATAAATAATCAGTTTCTCTACATCTCACTGATAATATTTATATTATTATATAGAAACAGACTTATATTCTCTATAATATTAAGACTCTGAAGAGAGAAAGTCTTGATAGAGAGTATATAGTAGTATATATCTTAGCAGTTTCTATCTCATTCTTCTATAGTAGTTAATACAAAAAAAGAAGATCTTAGAAATAGTTTTTTATTTCTCTTGAAAAAATAAGATATTTTTCTCTGAATTTTATATAATATTCTTATAAAGAATTAAAAACAGAGCTGTTTTCTATCATAATTTTATATTCTTTTAAATAAGAATTACTTTTTCAGTGATTGAAGAGCTTTTATTAATACTTAATTTTTTTTTACACTCTTTATTAACTGATTTGAGTTGTATACTTGTTGTGTGAGAAGAATTGAATGATTTAGAATAAAATTAAATAGTTTTAATCAATTTCTCTGCAAAAAATTGATTTATTTTTTATCAGTTTTTCTCTTAAAAACTGTTATATTATCTGATTTATTATTAATTAATATCATACTTTTTCTCACTGTATTTTAAGAAAGAGATTGTAAAGATTTTATTGATTTATCTTAAAAATCAATTTTAGTTTATTAGATTCTCTTTAAAAATCTAATCTAGTTACTGAACTAGTGTGAAAAAAATCAGGTATTTTATATATAAAAGTCTTTTATTCTTCTTTTAAAACAGTCTAAGCAACTTTTTAATTGAAAACAGACTTAGAAATCTCTTAATTGAAACAGTCTGATCAACTTTTTAAAAGAGTTTAATACATATCTCAATTAAAACAGTCTGATCAACTTTTCATTAAGTAAGAACAATGAGTTTAAAAATACACTCAGTTGATGTGAAAAAAGATGCTTTCTCAAATACTATTTCTGAGATTGAAATTCTGAAGAGAAGAAAGAAAGAAGAAATAGAGAAATAATAAGTTCTTGAAATACAGAAACTTGAAAAAGTAAGCAAGACTCTTGAAAAGCAGTATCTGAGTGAGATAAATGAAGAAGTTCTGTTAATTTTTCATACTCAGACTAGATAACTACAGAAGATGATTAAGTTCAAACTTGAAATTTTAAACACAGTTTAAAAAACATTGAAAATTCCTAGTATAATCACTGACTTCTTATCTTACTCTTCTTTCTTCTTTTCTACTTCTTCTTCTTGAATTAGAAGAAAATATATATCTAAGCAGCTGAATCTACTGTCTCTAAATCTGCTATCTCAAAA
>NW_003101673.1:1428968-1494161 GCF_000003855.2 Blastomyces gilchristii SLH14081
TTACTTGTGATCATGATTGGGTTCATTTCATTAATTTCAAATCATATTATTTTAAATATTAAAGATCTCAGATTCACTTTTAAATAAAAATCTAGTTCTGAATAAAGAATATGTTTGAATTCTTAGTCACATTTTCATTCTGATTCATTATTGAGAATGATATTAAATGAGATTATGAAATTACTTCTCACTTATATAATATCATAATATAGTGCTCATTTGTTGAAAATTCAATAGAGAGTATTATCAAATATTATTACTTTTCTAAACACAGATTATAATTCATATAGTTTTAATTATGAAAAAAATATAAAATATAAAAAAAAAAATAAAAAACAAAAAACAAAATAAAAACAAGAAAAAATCAGAATGAATAAAAAAAAAAAAAAAGAAAAAGAAAAAAAAATAAAAGAAAAATAAAAAAATAAAAAATAAAAATAAAAAAAATCAAGATCACAGAGCTGCAGCACTCTTAAAATACTTACTTCTTAGAGTCTTTACAATGTTCAGTATTAACTGTGTATTTGTCACAGTGAGAGTAACACAGCTGTGATGAATTATTATCTTAATATCATCTAATAAATAATCAGTATATATCTGTATAGATGTGAATATTTAGAAAATGTACATTTAAAAAGTGTGATCAGAGTGAACTCTGCTGTCACTTGAATAACATTAAGAGTAGAATGCTGAAATTAATAATTCTCTTCATTGATTTCATGAATAAGACAGACAAAGATAATCTTGAGAAATATAAGATTCTCTGACTTCTGATAAAAACAGATCTCATGAAGAGACTCTATTTTCATAATATCAGAGACTGAGTGTTATTAAAAAGTATTACTTTCATGCAATGCATATGCACTTACTGTAATGATTCATTCTCTGTATATATGACTGAGAGTTACAGCTTTTTCACACTGCAGAGCTCTTTCTGAGATGCTGGCACTGATTTGTAATTCACACAGTCTCTCAGTTCAGTATATACTGTGTGTATACAGTTCTGTGTACTGAGACTGTGTTGATCATTATAGTCTCATGTGATACTTACTTTTCATAGACCATGTTTCATTTGAGAGAGGAAAGAGAAAGACATAACTGTGGTTTTATTAAGAGAGAATGAATAATTAGTAATATTGAATATAATTTGATTCTTCTATATTTAAAATTTGATTAGTCTATACTCTTCAATTTGAGAGTTTCTAAGAGTGTTTTAATAGTTTTCATACCAGCTTGAACTTAGTGATAGATTGAAGAAGAAGAGAAAAGAGAGAAGAAAGAAATGAGAATAACTTATCTTTATAATATGAAAACAGAGAATTACTGCAATCATTCTTTCTAGTAATAAAGATCTGTTTTCTGTATGTATCTCTGATATAGATTATATAATAACTGCATACAAAGAATATCAACACTGTATGCATTGAATGAAAATAATGTTACTATACAATACTATAGCTGTTTCTGTATATCTCTGAAAGCTGTTAATATTTTCTTTATCTCTTTATATTTAGTAAGTCAGTAATATATTTCAATGCACTTTCTCTTTTATCATCATCATCATCATTATCATTATCATTATTATTATTATTATTATTATTATTATTATTAACATCATCACTATCATTATTATTATTATTATTATCATCATCATTATTATCATCATTATTATCATATCATTTCTGATTATCTCTTCCGCCCTCATCTCTCTTTAATACTTACTGAAATTAATTATATCATCTCTCTTTAAATATTCTGCAGTTCTGTGAATCATCAAGACATGTGAGTACTGTCACAGATTGAAGAAAGAGAAGAAGAAGGTATTCAAGTGAGAGAAGACAGATTGTAAGACATGTTATAATACCTTGAAGAGACTCTGTAAGAAAGTAGAATAATAATGATTTTAAGTAACACTTCTGATAGATTTAGACTGAACTAAGTATAGAAATAATGCAGATGACATCATCTGTGAGAGATTGAAGAAGAAGACAGTGAAGAGCCTTATACAGTAGTGATAAGATCAGAAGAAGTTCTGAGAATGATTTAAGTTCAAGATAAAGAGAGAGAGAGAGAAGAAGAGTGTTACTATAAATAAGCAGCAGTAGAAGAAGATTGAGAAGATGTTGAAGTAGAAGATAAAGAAGTCAAAACTGATAAGTTTTTTATTTATTAAAAGATAATGATTTTTAATAATACTTCTGTTCTTTAATTGATTAGCAGAAGCTGGCAGAGAAGAAGAGAATTGAGGTCTTATTCAGATCTCAAATGCACTTCATGATTCAGAACATTGAGAAGACAGTTCTACTCTCTGAGTATGTCAATCTGCTTACTGCTGAGATGAAACCTGAGACAGCAGATTAGAAAATGCAGGATTTTGAGATGCAGATTGACCTGACTGAAGAGAAGCAGTGAGAACTCTTCTCTGAGAAGACAGCAGAGAGAGATTTTGAGATGATTATCATCTCAGATGAGAAGAAGAAGAAGAAGAAGAAGAATAAGAAGTGAATTATAAAGAATGATAAGAAGAATAAGAAAGAGAAGAAGTAGATTTTTTACTTTTTATATTAGTTAGTTGTAAGTTTAAGTTTTTAATTATTAATAATTAAAATTGATTTTAAGTTTTCAAAAATTATTGTACAAGTTGTAATCAAGTCAGAAATGATATATATATATATATATATTTAACTATCATGATTCACAAATCACTATAATGTATAAGTATCAACATTTTTTCAATATTAATATTCACAATATTAATATATTTTTAATGATATTATCTGATAATGTAATTTAATAACACTCTCTTTCATAATATTAATATATTTCAAGAAATATGACAGAGATTAATCAAGATTGTTTATTTACTTTTATACATCAATGATATTCAATCTGAGTTAGTACTAAAATTATAACTAAGCTAAGAAACAAGATTATTTTCTCTTATATTAATTCTTCTTACACACATCAGTGATTAGTTATTGAAAATAAATTATCATCTTTCTTAAATTATTATTATATCTTCTGAATTCACTTCTTTCACTTCTTTTACTTCTATTGAAGATCTACAAACTCTTCAAGAAATCACTGTGAATTACAAAGTCTATGTTGTTTACAATTCAATACAGAATGCTCTCTTTCAATCATGATAAATAATCACTTCATTCTTTATATCTGATTTCAGGTCACAAAATTTATGAAAAACTCAATACAAATATCAAGATGAACTATGAAATAATTATCAATAGATTGTATTGCAGATTACTGAAGAGTTATCTCTCTGCTGCAATCACTGTAACTTTATTCAGAAACAATTATCATAGACTGATCATGACTCTGAAGAAATTTCCTGATATCTGAAGTCATCAGAATGTAGATAATAAAAGAAAAATAATCAGAAAATTACTACTGAGCTGATAAGTTACTCTATCAGATAATGATTTTTAATAACACTAACTTTCTAATTTAAAGAAAATCATGTGAAAATGATTATATATCAGTACTCTGATTTCATAACTCTCATCTGATAACTTCTATAAATAATTACTTTGTATATGTATATCTCTGAATCTTTCTCTTCAATTAATTGAAAACTCTGAATTCTGAACACTTCTTTAAATACTTAATTCAAATCTTCATATTTCATGTCAATTCTGTCTTCAGTTCAATCTTGAGATACACTATAAAGTCAATATATAATATCTAGAATCAGAGTTGAAAAATCATTGAAGAGTATCTCTCACAGTGAATGTATAAACTAGTACAAATAATTTTGTATTTATAAGAGTTACATATTATTACATTGATGAGAACTGAACTTATCAAGAGATATTAATTAAATTTGAATCATTGATCAGTAGTCATACTGAGAATTATATGATAGAGATATTAATAACTGTGATTAAAAATGATTATTAAGATATTAGTTTCAGTCTTCTTACAATTATAACTGATAATACTGTGAATAACTACACTATAATAAAGAGTTTAAAGCAAAAATTGACTTTGTATTTCTGAAATAATAAACAAGGTCATATTCTCTGTATTACTTATATGATTCAACTTGTAATACAAACACTGATAAAGAATCTTAACATTGAGATAAAGAATAATGAGATGACTGATTCTTGAGATGAGAATGAGATGAAAGTGATTACTTAAGTAACTTTTACATTCACTTTATAAAAGATAATATTTTTTAATAACACTTTTTAATATTACTTTTTGATAACACTTTTTGATAATACTACTGTTAATTTTGAATAGATTAATTAATAATTTAAATATTACAGATTTAAAACATTGTTAATATAATTTGTATCTTCTCTAAATAATAACAATGATTTCATGATATTTAATAAACAAACAAATCAGTCACATCACTGAATATGATATAGAATATTAGAACACAGTGAAGTTCAATATATAAGATAACTGTTCAGACTTTTTAATTCTGTCAGATGATTGATTATTAAGTGCAATACTCTGATTGAGAAAAGATTCAGATATTGAAACTTTCTGATATGAAGTGAACTCAGTTGAAATATATGATTGATTTACTATTTCAGTTTTATAAAATAATAAAGACAGTCTTAATCACTTATACATCAATACTGCAGTCAGTCTAATGAGTATATAATAGTTTATTTACTTATCTTGAGAAGCAGTTGAATCACTTAAAAAGAAATTCAGTCTCAAATGATGCTATAGTGCAGGCTATTATTACTGTAAGAAATAAACTAGCATATTACTACAGTAAAACTGAACAATCTTTTACAGAGTACTATGCTATAGCAGCTCTACTAGATCTCTTCTGTTGAGTTAATATCTACACTTCTCAAGATTGAATAGAGAAGAAATAAGACTCATATGTTAAATTAGTCTGAGACTACTATAATGTCAACTATCAGAGATTTGAACAAGCAGATGTTCAAGATATGAAGACAGTGAAATACAATTCTCTAGTAAGTAACAATCTTTGATAATACTTCATATCTTATAGAACTATAATACTCACTTTGAAACAGAACTTATATACATTGATTACAACTGAAAATCAGACAAAACTATATACTTGTAAAACTGAATTTAATCACTATCTTCAAGATAATTCAACAAATTTACATACTAAATCAATTCTAAAGTTATGAAAAATTATTGAGAGTATATATTCAACTGTTACACTGATAATATATAATATTCTGATAATTTCATTGACAGAGGTGAGAATGAAGTGAAAGTTCAACTCAAGTTGAGATATTTATCACTATCACTGAGAACAATTACAAGAAGAAACAATCAAGAAACTCATGATTATAAAATATGAAATTATCAGACAGTTTAATACCTCTGATCACAGTATATCAGAGAAGTGTGATTTTCATGAGAAAGTGAAGAATGAACTTACACAAGAATGTATTTAGTTATTTTATGAGTATTATTAATAATCATTATCAAATTCTGATTATATAAGCAATCACTGAATGAATCAAATGAGACTGATTTTGATCTTCAGTCTCAGTCTCATTCTGATTTTGAAAGAATAATCATCTTTCACAGTTTATTCTGAGAAATTACTGTCATTTCACTGTTCTTGAATTAAATCTGATCATTTTTCACATCATTTCTCTCAGAAATGATTCATTTTCAGATTTTTTTAAGACTTGATCCTGGTGAGACTCACGTCAAGAAATGTATAGAATCAGATCAAATGAGATCAAATGTGAAATTCATGATCCCGCCAGCCAGTCTAGTTCTAGTATATACAAAGACACTTAAACAGTCAAAGATCTCTGAAGTAAGAGTGACAGATTTGAAAATAAGAGTTCATGAATACAAAGACTCAAGAATGAATCTCAAAGCTCAAACACAGTATTCAAACTATCAAAGATATGAACACTTTGCAATCTTCTATTTCAGAGACTTAAAATGTGCATTCTGTATCAGAGATCATAAAACTAGTGAGCATAAATGTGAAACATGCTTAAAAAGAGATGAAATATATCAACACACTCTGCTTAAATGCTTTAATTGTAAAGAAAAACATACATCTAGCTCAAAAGAATGTATATTTGCTTCAAGAACTCAAAAGAACTGAAGAAAAGATGAAGCTTAAAGCAAATCTAAAACTGAAGAGAATAGTCAAGTCAGTAAACTCATAACTTCAAGCTCAAAAAGAAGAAACTCTCAACTATCTAAATCTTCAAACTTCAATTCTTCAGCTAAATGTAAATAGAATTTGAATTCTCAAACTTCTGTTAAGATTAGAGAATTGAGAAATGACTCTAATAATAAACTAGATATAATACAAGCAGTTAAGATTTCTACTTTTCAGAATAGTTATAATCTACTATCTGATGATAGTGATTAGATTCTACTCTACTCTCTTTTAGTATAAATATACAACAAAAATAACAAAAAAAGTTTAAAAACTCTTCAAAAATCACATTTATTCAAAATAATGTGAATAGAAACTTAAATTGCATTTATTCTTATCTTCAAATTGCATTTGAATAAAAAGTTGATTTTATACTACTTCAGAAGCCGAATTTTGATGCTGAGTAAAAATATGTTATTTCTCATTCAAGCTACTACTGCTTTTTATCTCAAAAATCTGAGATAAAGTCAAGAGTAGTGATCTATGAAAGAAAGAGATCAAGATATTAATTTAATCTAAGATTTGATATCATGTCTGACCCTGATATTCTGATGAGTGATATTATAGATAAAGAGAATAAGTTTGATACTATACAGCTCATAAATATCTATAATGAAAAGTCATTGAAGAAAAATAATAACATCTAAATAATTAATAGAGAATTTCTGAACATAACTTCATTAAGAAACTCTATAATTGTAGAAGATTTCAATACACATTATCTCTGATGAAATTCAGAATACAAAAGAGCAGTAAGAGCTGATAATCTGATTGAATAAATCTTTGAGCATTTAATAGATTTAGTTAACAAGTCTGATCAACAAACATTCTTTAGAAAAGATATGAAACAGAAATCTATTATAGATCTAATCTTCATATCACAAAATCTAACAGAAAAAAGACTTGTAAACTGATTTATTGATTTAAATGAGATATCAGAATCAGATCATGAGATTATTTAATTTGATATTGAACTGAGTGAGAAATAAATGAGTGAAAATCCTCTTCTCTCTAATCAGTTTAACTTTGAAAAAGCTGACTGAAAGGCAGTTGAAGAAAGTATAAAACAGTTAAAATCTGAAAGACAGAGTGAGCTGTATTAAAATTCTGATCAAGATATCTCAAATGAAATGCTTGAGAATAGAGTGAAGCTCATTACATCTATTATTCTAGTAAGTGTTAAAGATAATATTTCAAAGAGAAAGTCTTCTGAGTATTCAAAATCTTGATGAAATTAGAATATCACATTTAAAAGAAAACAATTGACTACTGCTAGAAGAGATTGAAAGAATGATATAATTTCTGATAAAGAGTTCAAAGCTATCAGAAATGAATATTTTTCAGATATTAAAAAAGCTAAAACAGACTGCTGAAATAAATTTCTTAAAGAAGTATAAGAAAAAGAAGTTTTTAAAGCTTTTAACTATACTAAAACAAGAAGTGTAGCAAAACTTTCAATCTTAGAATATAAGTTTCAGAATGAATCATATACAGCAAACTCTTTTAAGAAAAAATGTTAAGCTTTTATAAGAACTCTCTTTTAAAACTTATCAGATTCAGATTCAGAGAAAGAGAATATATCACTTCTTAACTATATTAATGAAAATGACTGAGAATGATCTGATCTTACTCAAGATGAATTAGAGTCAGCTATTATCTCAAGTTCAGTTAAGACTGCTGCAGGGCCTGATTCAATTAATCACTTAATTATTCAAAATATATACTTCTACTTAAAGAATGAATATTTTGAGCTCTTTTTCAATCTCTTGAAAAATGAATATCATTCTGAATGCTGAAGAGAAGTCACTGAAGTGATTCTTGCAAAATCTAATAGAAACACTTCAATTCTCAAGTCATATAGAGTAATATCTCTATTGAACTGTCTAGAAAAGATTTTAGAAAAGATAATAGCTACTCAACTATCTTTTATAAGCTCTATCAGTAATTCTCTTTTATTCAGTGAATAAATAAGAGATAGAAAATAGTGTTCTGCAATTGACACTGTTCTCTCAGTTATTCATGATATTTAAATAGCAAAGTATGAAGATCTGGTCTCAACTGCAGTTTTTATTGATATAAAAGAAGCTTTTGATCATGTTTCAAAGTCAAAGTTAATTCAGATATTAAAGATATTGTCACTTTCTCTAATAAAATGAGTTAACTGTTTTATATCTAAAAGAATTATATAACTTTTCTTTGATAAAATGAAATAAGACAAGACTGAGATAAAAAATAGAAGTATTATAAGAATCTTCAATCTCACTCATTTTATTTGCAATATACACTGTATATCTATTCAAAAACAGAAATATGAGAATAGTGTAATCTCTGAGTTATGTGAATGATATTGATCTAGTTTACAGCTCAAAAACTATCAAAGAGAATTTGAAAATGATTGAAGAAGCTGCAAAGAAAATCTTTATTAGAGCAGATATCAATTAAATTTAATTTAATATGAATAAAACTGAGTTAATTCATTTCTTTTCTAGATTCAATGAGAAAGAACTATCTCTAACTCTTTTAAATAGAGAGATTAAACCCAGTGTAAATATCAAATAATTAGAAGTATAATTAAACTTTAAGTTAAATTTTAAATATTACATTCAACAAAGAACTGTCAAGACAGAAAGACTATTGAATAATATAATCAGACTATTAAATACAGAGAGAGGTCTATTCTTCCAGGCTATGAGATAGTTATATATAGTCTGTATTACATCAGTAGCTGATTATGAAGTTTAAGTTTGATGAAATAATCAAGAGAATTTCACTGAACTCTTTCAAAGTCTGTAAAACAGAGTCTTGAAAAGAATTCTGAAAGCATTCAAATCATCTTCTATTAAAGCAATGGAAATTGAAGCTTCAATTCCTTCTTCTGTTATTAGATTTGAAAAGGCCTGTATGAACTATGCTCTGAGAGTTATAAAGATGAGCTCAAATCATATAATCAGAGAAAGAGTCTCTTCTTCATTTCTATCAATTAACTCTGAAAATGAACTGGATTGAAATAGATTTCTTGATTGAAATGAAAATAATTCTTCAAAGAAAATATCTTCTCAACTGTACAGACTATACTCTCTGATTAAAAATCAATTTTCTTCTTTAAATGTTGAAAAAGTGAATCATGAGAAGTTATCTCTCTGAAGAGAAAAGCTTGAATCTCTTATAGACTTGTAAATAAGTGAACTATTTAAAGAAGAAGAATATGAACAGTATTTGAAGAGAATTTCTACAATCAATATAAAAGACTCTATTCTGATTTATTCAGATAACTCAAAAAATGAGAATTTGAATATATTAGATACAGACATTGTTTATACTGAAGATAATATCAATTTTATCTCAGATTTCTGAAATTTAGACTGTGAATCTGAAGTCTTTGATACTGAACTATTTATAATAGTGAAAGCTTTCAAACTCATTGAAATAAAATTTTATAAAAGAGAAAATAGTTTGAAAGAGATATAAATATTCTCTGATAGTCAAGCTGCTTTAAAAAGACTTAGAAATAGTCAGATTCATAAAGATCAAATGAATCTTGAACTGATTTTAAACTCTGTTTTGCAAATTCAAAAGAGAAGAATATCAAAGCTGATAATTTATCTGTACTGAGTTTCTGCTTATATAAATATTTATGACAATGAATTGGCTGATTCAGCTGTAAAAAAGAGTGCAGAATTAAGCAGATCTATTCAAAAGTTATGTTCTGATCTTTTATAAAGAGAAAAATAAAAGAATCTTGTTTAGATAAGTGAAATGAAAGCTGGCAGAAATAAAAGAAGAGTATATATTATTCAAGATTTGAAATAAAACCCAAGTGAAAATCTTGTTTAATTAAATATAAAAAGAAAATATTCTCATCTATAATACAGCTGAAACTAGAACATGGCTATTTCAAATCTTATATACAAAGATTTGATGATAGATTTGACTCAATAGAATGCTCATTCTGCAATGTAAATGAGAATTCTGAGCATATTGTAATACACTGTGTGTTATACAATAGTCTCAGAGTCAGATTGAAAGAGAAGTATGATCTAAATCAATTAAATATGAGATTCTTATTCTCAACTGAGACAGGAATTAAATACTTAATAGACTTTCTATCAGAAACTTAAGCAGCTACAAGAAAATGACTAAATTCAGAATTATCTGAATATGAAGAGAAGAAAATCAATCAGATATAATCTGTTAAAACAGCTATATACTATCTTTTAATAATTTGTTTTGTTACAGTCTCTCTTTACTTTATCTTTTTCTTTCAATTTCTTTCTATCTATCTATTTAATGTGTCTTTCTTTAAGACTGTGTTCTATTTCTCTTTTTCTTTGTCATGATATTGTTAAATGATTTCAAAGTATCAGAAGATGTTAAAACACTGTAATTTGTAAATAGTTTTTATATTCTGAGCTGGAATTTTCTGATTTTACATATCTGAAATTGATGAATGTATAATAGTTAACTTTACAGATATAGGAAAAACTCTGAGAACTAAAAGTTCTCAGGTAGATGTCATAGTCTCTGACTGCATACATCTATAATTGAAGAATAATAATAATAATAACATACATAGTAAAGCTTCAGAGTGAAAGAATAGAAATTTCATGAGTTTTTCAGCTGAGAATCAGTGACTGAGAATCGGAGCTTTCAGCGGAATCTGTGAAGTGTAATAAAATAGTTTATATAATTTGATCGAGCGCAGCCCTTCACAGAAATATATAGAAGAGTTACTGCATTTCTTATAAAATCTTCTTAGTATACTAAGTACTATATCTGTAATATTCTTACAATAATTCTGTAGTTCACAAGCTTGCTATTTACATAAGATAGTTAAGCTTACTTATACAGCTTCTTAAACAACTATTTATATAATATCACTGACTAGTTATCACTTCAGTTTTATTATGTTACAATTCAAATCACTTAATCTGATTATAAGTTTGAATCAGTCAAGCTCTATTAACAGATTAATATAGCTTTATACACTTATACTGAGACTGATCTGATCTCACTCTCTGAGAGAAATTTCATATTATTCTCTAGAGTATATACATCTCTACTGCTCTGGTGGCTGAATGGTTAATGCGGTCACTCAGTAGCACCTTGACGTGGGAAATCAAGGCATGTGAGTTCGAAACCCGCAGGAAATACATTAAATTCAGAACTCAAGCACCTCAGGTTTCTAATAAATACAGAGATATACAAATTACTGCAATAAAATCACTCTATGTTTCTGAGCTGAAAAGTTATTATTGTATGTATCTAATTGTCACTTCTTTGTATTTTGTATATTCTTGTTATCTTGACATGATCTCAACACCTGTATTTTCTTCTGTATAATTAACACTTGGCCTGTATTTAACATCACGCAAGGACTCATCATAAGCTCCGCTTGCATATGAGTATAATGAAAGAATAATAATAATAATAATAATACATCTCTACTTTAATAGAAATCTGAGATTTCTGAACCTACTGTATATTTTAATATAAGCTTTTTAATTACTCTGTCACTGCTGCAGTCTCTACACTTCTAGATCTATTATAAAAATAGAGAGATTAAGATTAAAGATTCTCTGAATTATAAGAAAAATATATTATCTGAATTTCACAACTTCACTTATACTTAGACTAACTGCTTAAATTATAAATTTTACATTTAATCTCATTTAATCTGACCTCATACATTTCTTAGTATGAATTCTGCTGAAACTAATTATTAAAAAAACATGCAAAGTGACTATGTATCAGATCTTAAAATGAGATCATGACTTAGAAAAAATAAGAAAGTAATCTCATTTAATCTCATTTAGTTTTATTCTTAGTATAAAGTTACTATTTTTAGACATTTTAAGGTTTTTTTTAGATCATTTTTAATTTTTTAAAAAGTAACACTTTTTGATAATGATCAAATGAGATTTAAAGTCATTTAAAGCAATAAAAATAATTTAAATTGAGAAGTGAAAATCATAATCTTATTTGAAAAATATAATAAGAGTAGACAGTAAGTTTCACTGAGATAGTATAAGACTACTATCTAGACTGACCGTGTGACCGTGTCTGAGACCAGGACCAGATTTTTTGATAGTCTTATTATCAATTCAACTGATCTTATTACACAGTTTTAACATTAGATAGTGGTTCTATACTGTCTCAGTGAGACTTACTGTCTACTCTTATCACATTTTTCAAATGAGATCATGATTTTCACTTCTCAATTTAAATTATTTTTATTGCTTTAAATGACTTTAAATCTCATTTGAGTATTACCAAAAAGTGTTACTTTTTAAAAAATTAAAAATAGTCTAAAAGAAACCTTAAAATGTCTAAAAATAGTAACTTTATGTCAAGAATGAGACTAAATGGAACCAAATGAGACCACTTTCTCATTTTTTTCAAGTCATGGTTCCATTTTAAGATCTGATATATAGTCACTTTACATGTTTTTTTGATAGCCAGTCCCAGCGGGATTCACGCTAAGAAATGTATGGGATCAGATCAAATGAGATCAAACGTGAAATTCATGATTTCAGCGGCCAGTCTACTACTATCTAATGTTAATTATTATTATTATTATTATTATTCTTCAATTATAGATGTATGCAGTCAGAGACTATAACATCTACCTGAGAAATTTTAGTTCTCAGGGTTTTTCCTATATCTGTAAAGTTAACTATTATACATTCATCAATTTCAGATATGCAAAATCAGAAAATTTCAGCTCAGAATACAAAAACTGTTTACAAATTGCAGTGTTTTAACAACTTTTTCAACATTTAAAGAAGAAAATTGATTTTTAATCAGAGAGCATAGTCTGTACAGTTGAGAAGGCATTTTCTTTGAAGAATTATTTTCATTTCAATCAAGAAATCTATTCCAATCCAGTTCATTTCCAGAGTTAATTGATGAAAATGAAGAAGAGACTCTTTCTCTGATTATATAATTTAAGCTCATCTTTACAACTCTCAGAGCATAGTTCATACAGGCCTTTTCAAATCTAATAGCAGGAGGAGGAATTGAAGCTTCAATTTTCATTGCTTTAATAGAAGATGATTTGAATGCTCTCAGAATTCTTCTCAAGACTCTGTTTTGCAGACTTTGAAAGAGTTCAGTGAAATTCTCTTGATTATTTCATCAAACTTGAACTTCATAATCAGCTACTGATGTAATACAGGCTATATATAACTGTCTCATAGTCTGGAAGAATAGACCTCTCTCTGTATTTGATAGTCTGATTATGTTATTTAATAGTCTTTCTGCCTTGACAGTTCTTTGTTGAATGTGATATTTAAAATTCAACTTGGAGTTTAATCATACTTCTAATCATTTGATATTTACACTGGGTTTAATCTCTTTATTTAGAAGAGTTAGAGATAGTTCTTTCTTATTGAATCTAGAAAAGAAATGAATTAACTCAGTTTTATTCATATTAAATTGAATTTGATTGATATCTGCTCTAACAAAGATTTTCTTTGCAGCTTCTTCAATTACTTTCAAATTCTGTTTGATAGTTTTTGAGCTGTAGACTAGACCAATATCATTCACATAACTCAGAGATCACACTATTTTCATATTTCTATTTTTGAATAGATATGCAGTGTATATTACAAATAAAATGAGTGAGATTGAAGATCTCTGTGATACTTCTATTTTTATCTCAGTCTTGTCTTGTTTCATTTCATCAAAGAAGAGTTGTATAATTCTTTTAGATATAAAATAGTTAACTCATTTTATTAGAGAAAGTGGCAGTTTTAATATCTTCAATATCTGAATTACTTTGACTTTGAAACATGATCAAATGCTTCTTTTATGTCAATAAAAACTGCAGTTGAGACCAGATTCTCATGCTTTGCTATTTGAATATTATGAATAACTGAGAGAACAGTGTCAATTACAGAACACTGTTTTCTATCTCTTATTTATTCACTGAATAAAAGAGAATCACTTATAGAGCTTATAAAAGATAGTTGAGTAGCTATTATCTTTTCTAAAACCTTTTCTAGGCAGTTCAATAGAGATATTACTCTATATGACTTAGAAATTGAAGTTTTTCTATTAGATTTTGCAAGAATCACTCCAGTGGCTTCTCTTCAGCATTCAGAATGATATTCATTTTTCAAGAGATTGAAAAAGAGCTCAAAATATTCATTCTTTTAGTAGGAATATATATTTTGAATAATCAAGTGATTAATTGAATCAGGACCTGCAGCAGTTTTAACAGAACTTGAGAAGATAGCTGACTCTAATTCATCTTGTGTAAGACCAGGTCATTTTCAGTCATTTTCATCAATGTAGTTGAGAAGTGATATATTCTCTTTCTCTTGCTCTGAATCTGAATCTGGTGAGTTCTGAAAGAGAGTTCTCATGAAAGCTTGACATTTTTTCTCAAAAGAGTTTGCTGTATATGATTCATTCTGAAACTCATATTCTAAGGCTGGAAGTTTTGCTATACTTCTTGTTTTAGTATAGTTAAAAGCTTTAAAAACTTCCTTCTCTTATGCTTCTTCAAGAAATTTATTTCAGCAGTCTATTTTAGCTCTTTTAATATCTGAAAAATATTCATTTCTGACAGCTTTGAACTCTTCATTAGATATTACATCATTCTTTCAATCTCTTCTAGCAGTAGCTAATTCTTTTCTTTTAGATGAGATATTCTCATTCCATCAAGATTTTGAATACTCAGAAGATTTTCTCTTTGAAATATTATCTCTAACACTTGTTAGAATAATAGATGTAATAAGCTTCACTCTATTCTCTAGCATTTCATTTGAGATATCTTGACCAGAATTTCAATATAGCTCATTCTGTCTTTCAGATTTTAATAGTTTTATACTTTCTTCAACTGCTTTTCAATCAGCTTTTTCAAAGTTATACTGATTAAAGAGAAGAGGATTTTCACTCATTTGTTTTTCACTCAGTTCAATATCAAATTAAATAATTTCATGACCTGATTCTGATGTCTCATTTAAATTAATAAACCAGTTTACAAGTCTTCTTTTCATTAGATTTTGTGATATAAAGATTAGATCTATAATGAACTTCTGTTTCATATCTTTTCTAAAGAATGTTTATTAATCAGACTTATTAATCAAATCTATTGAATGCTCAAAGATTCATTTAATCAGATTATCAGCTCTCACTGCTCTCTTGCATTCTGAATTTCATCAGAGATGATGTGCATTGAAATCTCCTGCAATTATAGAGTTTCTTGATAAAGTTATGTTCAGAAATTCTCTATCAATTGTTCAGATGTTATTATTTTTCTTCAATGACTTTTCATTATAGATATTTATAAGCTGTATAGTGTCAAACTCATTCTCTTTATCTATAATATCACTCATCAGAATATCAGAGTCAGACATGATATCAAATCTTAGATTAAATTGATATCTTGATCTCTTTCTTCCATAGATCACTACTCTTCACTTTATCTCAGACTTTTGAGATAGAAAGCAGTAGTAGCTTGAATGAGAAATGATGTAATTTTGCTCAGCATCAAAATTCAGTTTCTGAAGTAGTATAAAATCAACTTTTTATTCAAATATAATTTAAAGACAAGAATAAATACAATTTGAGTTTCTATTCACATTATTTTGAATAAATGTGATTTTTGAAGAGTTTTTAAACTTTTTTTGTTATTTTTGTTGTATATTCATACTAAAAGAGAGTAGAGATAGAGTAGAATCTAGTCACTATCATCAGATAGTAGATTATAACTATTTTGAAAAGTAGGGATCTCAACTGCTTGCATTATATCTAGTTTATCACCAGAGTCATTTCTCAATTCTCTAATCTTAACAGGAGTTTAAGGATTCAAATTCTGTTTACATTTAGCTGGAGAATTGAAGTTTGAAGATTTAGATAGTTGAGAGTTTCTTCTTTTTGAGCTTGTAGTTGTAAGTCTACTGACTTGACTCTTCTCTTCAGTTCTAGATTGACTTTGAGCTTCATCTTTTCTCCAGTTCTTTTGAGTTCTAGGATTAAATATACATTCTTTTGAGCTCGATGCATGTTTTTCTTTGCAATTAGAGCACTTAAGCAGAGTGTGTTGACATATTTCATCTCTTTTTGAGCATGTTTCACATTTATGCTCACTAGTTTTGTGATCTCTGACACAGAATGCATACTTTGAGTCTCTAAAACATGAGATTGCAAAGTGTCCATATCTTTGACAGTTTGAACACTGTGTTTGAGCTTTGAGATTCATTCTTGAGTCTTTGTATTCATGAACTCTCATTTTTAAATCTGCTACTCTTACTTCAGAGATCTTTGACTGTTTAAGTGTTTTTATATATACTAGAACAGAGGCATTTCTCCTGCTTTGTCTGAACTCAATTGAATTTAGTCATACAGGCTTCTTTCTCAGTTGAATAGAGTTGTATTCTTTCAATTCATTTTTGAGAAGTAGCATTCCTTCTTCACAGTCAAAAATTTCAACTGGAATATCATGAAGAATGAATTTGCCTCACTTTTCATCTCTCTCAGATAGAATTGTTGTGTTTAGCAAAGATTCTACTGCTGACTTTCAGAGACTCTCATTCTGAATCAGCAGTCAGTCTAGCTGTGAGATCAAACAGTCTAACTGATACATTCAATTACATTACATGAAGTATCTTTATGAAATTGAAACTGATTGATACACAGTGTTAATATATAATAGAGAAATAACAGATTCAGAACTCTTCACAAAGAGATGATGAATAAGTATTATTCTGAAATGTCAGAAATCAGTGACTCTACACATTCATCTTAAACTCATTGAATGTAGGTGTCAGATCATATTTCTTTAAATATGATGAAAATCAGATTACTTATACTCTATGAAATACAATTGAACAGAAATACTCTGTTTTAAAAACACAGTTACACTGTAAGACAGTTCTGAAATTCATGTTACTTAATAGCATACAGATTATCAATCTACACACATTCTTTAATAAGGTTTAGTCTGTTATTATAAAATTGAAGATGATGAATACTTCTCTTCTAAATGTATGAATATTTAATATCTTCTACTCAGTTCTACTCAACAATTGAAGAGATTATGTTTAAAAGAAGATAGAGAAGATACAGAATTTCAAATTCACAGCTGTGATATTAAATGTTAATCTTCTCATGAAGAAGATTCACTCACAGCTTAATTCTTCAAAAGATAAAAAGAATCTACAGAATACAGATTCTACAGTTAACTTAGCTACAACAGCTATAATAATTACTACATCTATTAATTCTAATAACAATACATTGAATTCGGCCCGTGACAGCCGTACTGAATGTGATTATAATAATACTCAAGAGAGCTTCTAAAATTATCAGAGATCAGATAATTCATCTATATATTCTAAATATGAGAGATCTTACTTTATTATTATTATTATTATTATTCTTTCATTATACTCATATGCAAGCGGAGCTTATAATGAGTTCTTGCGTGATGTTAACTACAGGTTAAGTGTTAATTATACAGAAGGAAATACAGGTATTAAGATTATGTTAAGATAATACGAACATAGAAAAATACAAAGAAGTGACAATTAAATACATACAATAATAACTTTTCAGCTCAGAAACATAGAGTGATTCATTGAAGTGATTTGTACATCTCTGTATTTATTAGAAATCTGAGATGCTTGAGTTTCAGATTTAATGTATCCCCTGCGGGTTTCGAACTCACATGCCTTGATTTCTCATGTCAAGGTGCTATCGGGTGGCCGCATTAACCATTCAGTCACCGGGGTGAGAGATCTCACTTTGACAACTGTTGATTGATCAATTGTGACAGTGCTTCAGATAATTGAAGCATCTAGAACACTGTAAGAATAAAGAAATTCAAAGAAAAGAAGAATAATAGTGAGAGCAAAACTTAACTATTCATTACAGATAATTCAGAGACTTTTCAGATAATAAATCTCACAGAGATTATAAATATATCAGTCTGTTTTAAACTGATCATGTGACTGTGTCTGAGATCAGAATCAGAATTTTTGATAGTCTCATTATTAATTCAACAGATCTCATTACACAGTTCTAATATTAGATAGTAGTCTTATACTGTTTCAGTGAGACTTACTATCTACTCTTATCACATTTTTCAAATAAGATCATGATTTTCACTTCTCAATTTAAATTATTTTTATTACTTTAAATGACTTTAAATCTCATTTAAGTGTTATCAAAAAGCATTACTTTTTAAAAAATTAAAAATAGTCTAAAAAAAACCTTAAAATGTCTAAAAATAGTAACTTTATATCAAGAATGAGATTAAATGAGATTAAATGAGATCACTTTCTTATTTTTTTCAAGTCATGATTTCATTTCAAGATCTGATATATAGTCACTTTGCATGTTTATTTAATAATTAGTCTCAGCGGAATTCACATCAAGAAATGTATGAGATCAGATTAAATGAGATTAAATATGAAATTCATAATTCTGACGGTCAGTCTAGTCTGTTTTATAGAATCTCACAAGAATTTCCTCACTATATGAGATAGTGACACTAAACACCACATAGTAAGTAATAGATTGTGATTTTTAGAGCTTATAGTAATTAACAGTTTAACAATTCAAGTGATTAACAAAATCATTCTGAAGATTCAGAGTATCAGTACTGTGTTCATCTCAGTAAGTGAAAGATTGATAGAATTTAATTATGTATACTACATATCAGAACTATCTGCAAATCTAATCTCTACTAAACTTATAAAATGTCAGAATTATATTCACTGTAATATACAAGTTAATACTGAGAACTACTTTGAGTTTCTGTTATCTATTAACAGTGATATCTTCTACATCAATCTGTTTCATAATAATATTTACATTCTATTCAACAGCTCACTGACATTTCATGATATAATGAACAACTCAATGTATAAAGCAGTGATATATATGACTATTTCAAAATCAAAGATAATCTCAATAGATTACAATTTAAATACAGAGTTCTTGAGATCTTTCAACTGCAAGAAGATTGAACAGTTAATTAACTCTAAGAATTCAGATACTAATTTCTTTATTATCTCATCTTTATCTCAATTTTCTGCAGTTCTTTCAAAGCAGCTTCTGATAGATGAGTAACATTATTGACTTAATTATATCAGTGAAAATAATATATTGAAAATGATCAGAGACTCATGATTTAATATTATTATTATCAGTCTGAAAAAATTATTATTCTGTGTCACATGTATTAAGATTAAACAGAAACATACATTCTATAAGAATTTCATATCATGTCATATCATCTGTAAGGTCTTGAAGATTTGAGTAAATATATTCAGTGATGATAAGACTCTTGAGACTGAAAATAATATATCATCTTACACTGATAAGAAGCTTGTAATAGTGATTACAGATAATATCATCTGTATGAAATAAATATTTCTATTAAAATGTAAGAATAAGACATTGAGATATCTATAGATCTTTAATCAATTTATCAAGAATCTACTGAGATATAACATTGCAATCATTCACTCAGACTGTGAAGAATTGAATTTAAATATAGTCACAGTATATGTACTCAGTGAAGAAATAAAATAAGAGCTGACTTCTTCTTATACTTTACAGTAAGATGAAGTATCTGAATAATCAATCAGTCTGATTATTAAGAAGTCTTAATTACTATTAATAGACTCTTTCACTTCTGAAAAGATGTAAGATGAGGTAGTTATTACAGTCACAGAGCTGCTTAATCTTATATTGTAATTCAAAGATTGCTTGAGCCAGCGTATGATTACAGGCGTACGCCGGCTTCTTATATATCATACGCTAAATTAATTAGTGGCCGCTATGGCCCCTTTTACACTTGTAAGCAAGTTCAGAAGCGGCCGTGTTATTATCTGACAGTCATACATTCTTCTGAATCATCATATGTTCTTCAGAATCACATTCTCTCTCATTAGATTCAGTCACACTCATGTGACCAGAACATCCGCCCTAGCTTCATGCGGATTAGCATGTCACTAGCATTCACAATCTTGTGATCTATCTCTGATTCAGCTAGTATTCTGTGTACATTCTTACAAAGAAACTTTCACTATATTACATCACTTATTCACTAACTTTTCTCATTCTTCAATTATCTTCTTCATTATCATTATCATCAAACATTATCTTCATTCAAGATTTCTACTCTCTCTTCTGTTCAACTCTTTCTATCTGTCTGTCTATCACATTGTACACATTTCTGACAATGATCTCTTATTTTCATAACAAGTATCATTGTAGTGCTCATATCAGACAGTTCATTAGCAGTAAGTGTAACACATTGTGAAACATAGTCAGAACTTGTTTATCTTCTAATGATTATCAGAATATACTATTATGAATGACATATCTTCTTCATCTTCTTATATACTCTTAATTATTTTTTCTTCTCAGTAAGTTTCTGATCATGTTTTCTAGCATAATTTTGCATAAACACAGATGCTGATATATTTATTTTTATTCACATAGAATCTTCACATGTTGACAGATTCATATTCATTAAAATAGTGAACTTAATATTGAATCATTGATTAAGAATCTGAAGAATGTAATAATGAAGAAATTGTCTGTGTTATATATAGCTAAGTCTTTTATGTCTCTCTCTACTCTCTCTACTACTATCTTTCAATCTTCTACATCTGTCTCTGTGTCTGATTCTCCCACTCTTACTACCTCTGTTCCCGCGACTCTCACTTCTGCTACTTCTGGTTTTACTATCTCTGCTTTTATTGTCAGCTCTCTCTGTTTTAAGAAGATATTATGTAGACTTAATAAATCATATTTCTCTGTATGTATACTTCTATTCTTCTTACTAACTCTCAGAATAATTTATTATATAAAGACTGTATATAATATAACTATCTGAAGCTCAGTCATAGACATCAATTATTATATTCATTTTAAATATTTGTGATAAGATAATTATTCATTTATATCAGAGAATCATCTTTCTCTTCAACAGTATTGAGATTATAAGTCTTTTTCTTTTTTATCTTTTCTTTCTGATGCTGATTTTTCTGTTCTTAGAGAAAATTATTATGAGTTTTACTGTGTATAAAGTCATAATATTCACAGACACTAAGAAGCTTTTCATAACTGTAAAGTTCAATATTATAAGAATATTCACTCTGATAAATTTCTTCAGAATGATAGATTCATATCAGTCTATTCTCTGATATCTGTCATTTGACTTCATGATGCAGGTAAAAGATATTCATGTTTTCAGAAACAGAAATATGAATGTTATACTCTTTTACATCTGTGAGTGTGAGACTCATACATCTTGTCTGAAATGTCATTATGAGAATAAGTCATTCACACACTGTATTCTGCTTTCTGTATTTTCTCATGTCTCTCTCTCTCTTTCTGAGAAGTCTTGTGCATGTTATAATTGTATGTATAACTCTAAGATCAGCAGGTATTTATTCAGTAACTATTCTCATCTCTGATTTTGTAATTTTCATATACTAATAATAATTCTTAGTTACTTCAGCATCAGAGATCATTCTAATCAAAGATGATAATATCACTGAGACTACTCTCTCTCATTCTTAAGCTTCTTCTATCACTTTCTCTTTCTTCTCTGCAGAAAGGATTGTGCACATATCAGATTATAAGTATTCAGCTCTGAGTGACTTCTGTCATTATTCATCTGATTCTGCATCTTCTTCTTCTTCTATTTCTTTCATCTTCATTCTCTCTGCTCTGACTTCTGATTCTGCAAGTTTCATGCTCTTCTTCAATTTCTCTACACATATATATATACATTTCTATATTGGCATTGCAGTCAATCTTGTGATAAATGACATTAATATTGTACACAGAGCAGTAGAGAAATCAGAGACATGTGCAGTGTTATTACAAGAGTGACTTGCAGTTCTTAAATCTCTTACAGATCTCAAGTTTTGAGATTTCTTTTATTTTTGATGTTTTTCAGATGACATGACATTGAAAATAGATTAAATGTATGATGTATAAAAATGAATAAGATGTGTATGATAACATTTGTCTTTTACAGCTGACTCTTACAGTTGATAATTAATTCATTATCTCTTTTCTTTTCTTACACTTTTTCTTTATCTGCTAGCTATCACTCTTACACAATCTCTATATAATATAGTATTCAGTGACTAGATTCAGCAGCTTTCATCTTTTATAATTCTATCTCATACATTATACTGTCTCTCTTCACTCACTCAGATCACTACAGTGAACAGCTCATTGAAACTAATCTCACTCAATCTTCAAACATCTTCAGAGATTGAGATGACTTGATCTCATGCATTCATGAATATTTCAGATAGTTCATTCTCTGTGATCTCTGCAATTGAACTGATATAAACAGTTGAATTTAACTCTGAATTTCTTTTTCTTCTGTGATCTGACTCATATGCAAGTCTGCTGCTTTGAGACTGTTCTTTACTGTGTTACATCTGCTGTCTGCAGTGCATTATCATACAATCAGCTACAGTCTCATTACTTATTAAAGTGTGATGTTTATCTGATTTCTTCATTACTTTTCATTCTTTTCTTATAATTATGAAAAGATTGAAATAAGTGAGATTATCTGATTTGTAAGTGTCTATGATTTCTCTTACTTCACAAGACTTTTCAATTGTAAGTCTTTTCTTTTTTAACACTGATAATAGTGCTGTAGATAATCATAATCTGCTCAGATCTTGTATCTTTGCTTTTATAAGTTATAAATCATTAATTAAGTTGTATAAGACTCATCTCTCTGATTCTTTCAATGTGTATGTTTTCAGAGAATGTAATTTAAGTATTTTATATAACTCAAATCATCTAGATTGAAACTTCTCAGAATTCTCATTGTATACAAGAACTCATGTTCTTATCTTGAGACTTAATTTCTTAACTAGTGAGTCTTGTATTCTTTTCAATTGAATTGCTCAGTTCAGAAGTAACTCATTAGCTTTTATACATGTATAGCTGATCTCTTTCAATCTTGATTTCATATCTGTAACTGTTGTTTTCTCTCTCATCTTTTTCAAAGCATTCTTCAGAATGCGCGGATGCAATTCATACAATAAATAGAATAATGAACACTTGAAGACTGCATGCTACTGAATTCACATGACTAATAGCATCTGACTAAGATATTCATCTTATAATCTCATAGACTTGCTCACTAGATATTTCATCAGCATGTTGCTTAAGATTTCATTCAAGTATTTCATCTTTCTGTTCATCTGTGAATAATATAATATTGTTCTACAATATCTTATCTATAACTGGGTCATGAAATGTCTCATCACTTCTTCTATGAGATTCACACTATTATCAGTTAGAATCTCACACAGCATTTCATAGTTGATATAAATCTTATTATGTAGAAACTTCATCATCATCTTCTCTATCATCTCTGAAACTGCTTTCACAACTGATCAGTCAGTAGCATAATCAATAGCAGTGATTATTTATCAATTTTCATTTAACATTCACAGTAATATATCTATGAGATTCATCTCTCATTGTTCAAACAGTTATATTATACACTTCATCTGATATTACACTTTCTTATATTCTAATTCTTTCTTAGATTCTTTCACAATCTGACAATTCAGACACTCATGAGTATATATCTGAATGTTCTCAGTCATGCTTGATCAGTATACTCTTAATTCAAGTACATTCATGAGTTCAGAACTTTCTAAGTGACTGAATTTCTTGTACATGCAAGTTATCAAGTTATGTCTAAATGAAGATTCTAGATAGAGAGCTTCTGCATATTCTAGATCATGATAAAGCATAACATCATTTTTCAATTTTCTCAGCTTGAAGTTCAGAAGCATCTCTTTTACTACTCTTATAAGATACTTATCATCTGACATCTTGTCATTCTTTAAGTGAGAGATTATGATATTCACTCATTCTGATTTCTTGCATCTTCTTAGTATATTTAATGTGAACATCTCTTGTATCTGATTCATAGAATTCTCACTCATGAAATCAGGTCTGTAACTAATTATATCAGATATCACAGCATCTGATCTCTTTCAGTATTTGATATGAAGATTGTATACTTAAAACTCTGAGATTCAACATGCTAAGTATTTGAAAGGTTTTATCATTAATTATAGATAGATAAGACTTTCATAATCCATGATCACTGTTGTTGTATATCTGTTGTTAATATATCTATCTTATAATATCAGTGTGTGCTTGATTACTAGTAATTTCTTTTCATACACTGAGTAATTGAGCTCAGTGTCTGATAGTTTTCTATTATTATACATCATCAGATACAGCTTGCTGTTCTTACTCATCTGTAGAAGAGTGTCTTCAATAGCTTATTCAGATGCATTTATCTTAATATAGAAAGATTTATCACAATCTGATTGAATAAGCACTGAGAATGTTATTATACATTCTCTCAGTATGAGAAAAGTCTCTTTACACATGATATTTCAGATAATTGAATGAAACTTCTTCTTTCACAGATTTATATTCATTTCTCTTAAGAGATCTGAGAGTGATACAGATATTTATATGAAATTCTTGATGAATCTGCAATAATATGAGATTAACTTAAGAAACTGTTATACATAATGTACATTTCTCAGCTGTGATCAATTCACTATGACATTCAATTTCTCTGAAATAAGATATATACAGTCATCACTCACTATATATTCTACAAACTTCAACTCTTCTATTTCAAACACACACTTTATTAATTTAATATAGAGCTTATACTCTGTCAGAGTTGTAAGCACTTTATCAAGATACTTCAGATATTCATTATATGAGTTTGAAAAGACTAGAATGTTATTGAAGTATACAAGATATAAGGTTTCATTTTATTTATGAAGAATTATATTTATCATTATTTAAAAGATAATAGATGCATTTGTCAGACTGAATGATATTATCAGAAATTCAAACTTCTCTTATTATATATTAAACATAGTTCACAGAACTGACAGTTCATCTACACAGATCTGTCAGTATTCTGAGAGAAGATCAATCTTTAATAGATATCAGACATTTTTAACTGTATTCAACTGTTATTGAATCTGTGATAGTGAATATTCATTCTTGATCATAAGCTTATTAAGTGCTTAATAATTGATACACATTCATCACTTCTCATTCACCTTTTTCATGAATAGAACTGGAAAGCCTCATATACTTGATGAGAATTGTATAAGATCATGTTCTAGAAGATCAGTGATCTGACACTTCTGTTCTTCAAGATATGTTTGTGACAGAAGATATGCATTCTGATTGACTGGTTTTACATTCTCTGTGTCAATCTCATGTATAAATTCTCATTTCAGTGATAATTCTGATCAAAGATCTGTTCAGAAGATCTTTTCATACTTCTTCAGAAGCTTCTTCATATGCTTATTCTTCTGTATATTCTTTATCTTGATTTTCTCTGCTTTCAGATTCTGTATGATATACAGAATGCTTTCAGATAAGATCTTGTAAATCATTCTCTTTACTTATTAATATATAAGCAGATTTAACTCTTCTATATCAGAGATGTGAAATATTCTTCTCATATCAGTTGATAGAATTGTATGAACTGTTTTCTTTCTATCAGTTAACTATATATAATATGTACATCATTGAATCTGCAGATTGAATCTTTGAAATTAATTAAGTCTGAGAATAAGATTATATTTCATGTTCTGCAGCTCTCACACTCAAATATAGCAAGATTATTCTTCAAAGTGCAAGGAAACTCTTACTCTTACAGATGATATTAAATATTAATTATCAGATAATCTTATATATCAGAAATTCTTCACTCAGCAGACCTCTTTCAGTCTTTAAATCATATAATTATTAATATATTGTGTAGAAGCTTCTGTATCTACTAACACTTTTACAGTCATCTCTTGATTCTTATTCAAGTACTTCTAATACATTAACATTTCAGATCTCAAGATATTGAGATAAGTATCTGCTTTATCATTCTTATCTGCATCTTATTCAGAAGCCTGCTTCTACTTTATATTCACAGAATTCAGAGAATCATCTAATACAGACATCTTTTTCACTTTGAAGACTTTTTATAGAATATTAGTAAGTGTCTTCAAGCTCACTGATTCTGCTAGTTTTTTGACTCTCTTACTTCTCTTGACTGTGTATACTGAGTGTAATCTTTTATATTATGATTTTGACATCTACAGTTGAAGCAAGCTCAATACTCACAATATTAAGATTTTCACTCAGAGAATCTCTTTTTCAGAGAATTCAGTACTTTAATAATAACATTCAGATCTAGATTCATTGCATTCAGATATATAGCTTGTGTCATAGAAGTCTGATTACTTATTCTTCACTGAGATATACTTAATTGCAGTATTTTCTCTTATAATTGACTTACTTATTCTCATACAATGAGAATATTATATGCTTTCTTCACTGTGTCTGACTATGAGATTAAGCATTTTCATTTCACTCTTAACTCAGATGTAAGATCATGAATAAAGATCTGTAAATAGAAAGATATTGAAAGCTTTTCATTCAATACAAGATAGTATAAGCTGAAGTGTATAAAGTATAATAAAAGATCACTTACTTATCTACACTTAGTGAAGTGTTTATAATGTTTATCTCATATATTCACTTTCTCAAAGTTATACAAGATTCATTTGAAAAACTTATTTCATGTTTATGAAAATGAATATTATTCTAAGTCTGTGAGATTTATCTTTTTATCAGCTATTTATAATGACTTTGCTTTTTTATATAGAAATACAGTAGATTTTAAGACTTGTTAAAATTTCATTGACTGTCTGTCTGTGAGTTCATATTTAATCTGATAATATAATCATATCTGACTTAGTCAGCTGATTGCAGCATTATTTTTTCAGTTATTATTAAAGCTTAATAACTTCAGCAGATCTCTCAGCTTGATGTATTTCATACTTAAATTCTCATTCTGCACAGCAGTCTCTGATAATGTGTATACTTCTGAAGAGATTATGAATAATCATAATAAGATCTTCAGATTCAGTGTAATTATCTATCTGTATAAATATTCAATCTTCTGTTATAGATCTAAGATCTGATTTTCTCTGTTCTTATTAATAATAATAATTGTATCAGTGAAGCTCTTTATAGTGAATACTTGATTTGCAGTAAATATCAATTATTGTTTAGCTTTTATCTCAGTCTATCACTGTGTACACAAGATCTCAATCTTGTTTAGAATTCTTGTACATGTACCGAGCTTTGATTCTGATTCAGTAGTTTCAGTCACTTTTCTTACTACTTTAAGTAAACTCTCTAAGAGATTCTGTATATCTTTCAGTTCAGATAGCAGAGAAGAGTGTTATTCATATTAACTAGAGAAGATATTTATTTCAATGATTTCTTATTAATTATACAATATCTATCATTATATCACTATATTATTATATGATTTCTGTTATTATTGTATAACTTCAGTGATGATCACTCTCTCTTTTATTTCTTTAAGTGAAGAGTAGTCTTCTTTGAATCTAGTTCACTACTCTTATTTCTTTTCTCACATCTCATTCATTCACATACATAGTATTTGCCTGAGTATAAAGTTTTCTCTTAATAAGTAAAGCAGTATTAATCAGATGCTCTTCTGCTTACTATCTCTTATACACTATCTTTTTAAGACATTCTAGAACCACACTGACATGATAACTATAAATTACTTTATAGACAGAATTATCACACTCTGAAGAAGTCTGCACTTCTCACTAATTTTTAGACATACTATCAGATGTGATTCAAAGGTTGCTTGAGTCAGTGTATAATTACAGGTGTACATCAGCTTCTTATATATTATACACTAAATTAATTAGTGGCCGCTATGGCCCCTTTTACACTCGTAAGCAAGTTCGGAAGCGGCCGCGTTATTATCCGACGGTCGTACGTTCTTCCGAACCGCAATATCAATCTCAACTATATTGTATAAGAGCTCTGAAAATACAAAGCTGATGACACTGTATGAGATCTAGCTTGAAGCTCTATCTTCTGCACATAGCATTCATTAATGAGGTTGCAAAGTATTCTTGAAAATAGTTCTCAAGCTTATCAATAAGATAGTCTCTCATTTCAAAGAGTTGATTTTTGTGAGATATAATGATTTTATCAATTATAGATTAATCAATTCCTTTAACAGGTATTTATACATATCAAAAGATATCATCTTTCAGAAGAACCTTTATCTTCTTAATTCATTAATACTGATAACAAACAATCTGAAGGTTCTACTCAAGACGGTTTGTAAAGCGGCTGCAGTGATTTCTTTGACAATATCAGATCTACTCACTGCAATAATTTCTGCAATAATTTCTGCAATGATTTCTTCAGTAACTTCTAATTCATCAACTGATAATCTGTTCATTGATAAGAAAATTCAATCTGAGTGTTTATTATTTCTCATACTCACTAATAATTGATAAATTGACTATGAAATCTCAGTGAGAATACTAACTTTTTTAATGCAGAATACACTGAACTTCTCAGAACTCACAGTTGAATCTGATAACTCTCTGACATCTATAAGAAATATTATTATAGTGAGAAAATCTATAGTAAGAGAATCTTCAGTGTGAAACAGTTTTAAAAATCTACTCACTGATTCTAAGATCACTACACTTCTGATTCTGAAAAACCTCATACACATCAAAGCTTCTATGAAATGAAAGTATTATTACAAGGTCTGTGTTAAAGAGATTAACAGTTTGAAACAGATAGAGATCTGATAACTGATAGAGAGAATATCACAAATAAGTGTTCTTCACAGTCAATGAGTATTTGATAAAAAGTTTAATAATATGAATGAGATTATCTGCTATAAGATCTGCTGAGTTGTCTGCAGAAATTATCAACAGAAAAGAATCAATTACTTAAGAATCTTTGTATCTGTTATCTCTGCATTCATTCTCTCAAGCTCTCATAACAATCTCAGTATTCTGAGAATAATATATTCTGCAGATTGATATGATGACTGCTTCTTTGAATACTCAACTGCCTGCTGATGAACAGATATATATGAATCAACTCACAGAATTCCGCAAAGACTGTGATGATTAGACTGGCTGCTAGAACTATAAATTTTACATTTGATCTTATTTGATCTGATCTCATACATTTCTTAACATGAATCTCACTAGAACTAATTATTAGAAAAACATGCAAAGTGACTATATATCAGATCTTAAAATGAGATTATGACTTAGAAAAAATAAGAAAGTGATCTCATTTGATTTCATTTAATCTTATTCTTAGCATAAAGTTACTATTTTTAGAGATTTTAAGGTTTTTTTTTAAACTATTTTTAATTTTTTAAAAAGTAACACTTTTTGATAATACTCAAATAAGATTTAAAGTCATTTAAAGTAATAAAAATAATTTAAATTAAGAAGTGAAAATCATGATCTCATTTAAAAAATGTGATAAGAGTAGACAGTAAGTCTCACTGAAACAGTATGAGACTACTATCTAATGTTAAAACTGTGTAATGAGATCAGTTGAATTGATAATGAAATCATTAAATATTCTGATTCTGGTCTCAGACACAGTCACACGGTCAGTCTAGTAATAATCTTGTATGTGAATTGATGCAGAAACTCTACAGTCTTAAGTAAGCAGCACTCTTATAATATGGGAAGCTGTAAAAGATGCTATTATATTCAGACTTCTGTATCAGTCTCTATAATGTCAGACTATTTATTCATGATGAAAGACAGATCTATATAATTATCTATATAAATAATGTTTATCTCTACAGTCTGAAAATTGATGATCTGAACTGAGTCAAAGCTGAAATCATCACTAATTATAAGATTAAGAATGTAGAGAATTTTAACTGCTATCTAGAATGAAGATTGATAGAGATTTAACTTTATTAATATTATTCTAACTTCTCTTTATAAGAAATCTTCTGAAGAAGTTCTTAATAAATGACTGTCATTCTACATTCACTTCTATGAAGAAGAATATTAATTTTATAAATAATGATAAGAAATCAATTGCATACACAGCAGAATTTATTCTACAGTTCTATCAATTCAGTATCAGATCTCTGCAATATCTGGCAATTAATACACATTCTGATATAAGCTTTACTGCAGAATTTCTTGAATAATTCAGCTTCTAATCTACATCAAAGAACTGAGCTGTATTCAAATATACACTCTGATATCTACAGAGTTCAATCAATGAGAAGATAATCTATCACAGAGATGCTGATATTGAATCTGTAACATACACAGATACTGATTGAGCTGATAGAGATTCAGAATCTTATTCAATCACTGATTGTATCATCTATATAACAGATGATCTCATTATATGACAAAGCTGCTGATAAACTGAGGTCTTCAAATTATCAACAGAGGCTGAATATATTGCATTCTTCAAGACTGTATATGAGCTTGTCTATCTCTGCAATCTTTCAGAAGATGCTAAATTCATCTCATCTCATCTCAATAATCTGAATGCTGATAATAATCTTATTCTCATCACAGTTAATAATCTCACTTATATAATTTATACTGATAATAAGTCTGTTATAGAGCTATTCTCTTCTGAAGCAATTTCACACTACTTAAAGTATATAGAGATCTGTTTTCATATTCTTCAGAATTTTATCTGCAAGAATGAGATATCTATTCAATATATTTTATCTGCTAACAACACAGCAGATGAGCTTACTAAATCACTTGAAATATTGAAATATACATATTGAAAGAAGAATATGAAGATGAAGAAATACAGAGATAAAAAATAATGTATCTCATGACTAGACTGGCCGCTGAGATCATGAATTTCACATTTGATCTTATTTGGTCTGATCCCATACATTTCTTGATGTGAATCCCGCTGGGACTGACTATCAAAAAAACATGTAAAGTGACTATATATCAGATCTTAAAATGAAACCATGACTTGAAAACAATGAGAAAGTGATCTCATTTAATCTCATTTAGTTCCATTCTTGACATAAAGTTACTATTTTTAGACATTTTAAGGTTTTTTTTAGACTATTTTTAATTTTTTAAAAAGTAACACTTTTTGATAACACTCAAATGAGATTTAAAGTCATTTAAAGCAATAAAAATAATTTAAATTGAGAAGTGGAAATCATGATCTCATTTGAAAAATGTGATAAGAGTAGACAGTAAGTCTCACTGAGACAGTATGAGACTACTATCTAATGTTAAAATCATGTAATGAGATCAGTCAAATTGGTAATGAGACTATCAAAAAACCTGGTTCTGGTCTCAGACACGGTCACACGGTCAGTCTACTTATGACTGATTTTTCATTACTACACATTTTCTAGTTATTTTTTATACCTGTACTTGATTTGAAGATGAATTTTATATATAGTATCATGTATAGTTACTCTGATAAGTGAGAATATCAGATTACATAATCTGACTTACTAATTCTTTAATTATATAACTTTTCATAAGTTAGCAATCTTTCAATTACATAAGCTTTACATCTTTCACATATTCAGTGTAAACTTCTTACTAGACTGATTATATAACTGTGTCTGAGATCAGAATCAGAATTTTTAATAGTTTTATTATTAATTTAACAGATTTCATTACACAGTTCTAATATTAAATAGTAGTCTTATACTGTTTCAGTGAGACTTACTGTCTACTCTTATCACATTTTTTAAATGAGATCATGATTTTCACTTCTTAATTTAAATTATTTTTATTACTTTAAATAACTTTAAATCTCATTTAAGTGTTACTAAAAATCATTACTTTTTAAAAAATTAAAAATAGTCTAAAAAAAACCTTAAAATGTCTAAAAATAGTAACTTTATGTCAAGAATAAGATTAAATGAGATTAAATAAGATTACTTTCTTATTTTTTTCAAGTCATGATTTCATTTTGAGATCTGATATATAGTTACTTTGCATGTTTATTTAATAATTAGTCTCAGTAGAATTCACGTCAAGAAATGTATGAGATCAGATTAAATGAGATTAAATATGAAATTCATGATTTCAGTAATCAATCTACTTCTTACAAGAAGTAAGATTTCTTACAGCTTGAATAAGAGATAATATACTTTTACTCAGTATTAAAATTTAATTCTTAAATAAGTATAAAATTCACTTTTTATTTAAATGTAATTTGAAGATAAGAATAAATATAATTTTTAAAGAGTTTTTAAACTTTTTTTATTATTTTTATTGTATATTTATAATAAAAGAAGATAGAGATTAAATATAATTTAATCACTATTATCTGTTAAAACAGTTATATATTATTTTCAAATATATTTTTTTTCTTTATTTTTATTTATATTCTGTTTTCTTTTTCTATCTATAGATTTAATAAGTTTATTTTTAAAACTTTTTTTCTTTTCTTTTATTATTATATTTTTTTAAATAATTTCAAAGTACTAAAAAATATTGAAAATTCTGTAATTTATTAAAAATTTCTGTATTATAAGCGGAAATTTTCTGATTTTACATACCTGAAAAGACTGAAATTAATTATATAGATATTAGAAGCACTTTGAAAATTAAAAGTTTTCACATAAATATTATAATTCTTAACTATATATATTTATAATTGAAAAATAATAATAATAATAATAAACTTTAAATAAATTTATAAATGTAAGAAGTTATTAATTTCACTAATTATTTTTATATAAAAAGTTAGTATATATTTATATTCTTAGACTAACTCAGATATTTTTAAATTATAAAATAATAAGTTCTATTCTTACTTTCAGATTTTTTATACAGATTCTCTTCTCTGTACAGAGTACAGACTGTACTATTAATAAAAATCATATATAACTTAAGTTTTATCTTACTTTTAGTAATAGTGACACTTTTAACACTTTTAATCAAAATCTAATCAAATTATCAGCTGTGTACATTTGTATTTATTTATTTTTAACTTATTTATTTATTTTTTGAGTTGTGTTACTTTGCAACATCATATTCATGCAGCAAATACTAGTCTTCATTAAACCTAGCATCACTTAATAACAAAGTTACAGCAACCCTTGGCCCCAGTTCTTAGATCAGTTTAAGTTAGCTCAAGAAATGTCCAAGAGATCCCATCTCCATCTTGTCTTAAAATGATCGGCGCTAGAGGGGTAACTCACCGGGGGGACGGAAAATAGCAGAAGCTGGCTGGGTCGCCCGAAGTCCGCCCGTTCGCGGCATTTGTCCAGGGGCCACTGTGTGATTGTTTGTGTGATTGTTTGTTAGGTAGTAATAATAATAATAATAATAAGTTAATAAATTTCTCACTTGTAACTGAGTTGTTTAACAGGACGCCAGGGCTATCAATATTATTAATAATTATATTGGTCCTGTACAAAGGTGTTCCTGGTTTCAGCAGGCTACAGCAGTGGGAGGGTTAGACGGCCCAACTGCCAAGCTCACCGCGTATCCGATCGCCCTTTGGGGTGTGGGCGAAAGAAGCACTGACGATGGCCCACAGAGTCACAGACCATGGATGGTAGCAAGGGGTTGGCTGGGCGTGGAAAGAAAGTCCTGGTTTCAGGTTTTAACGATTTTCTCTAAATTTTCTTTTTTCCACCTTTTCCCTAAGGGGTTCTTCTTTTCCCCTTTCAGATCTTGCGTGGTACTTGTATCTAGGTGGTAATGACATGGTGTTACTCGGTACCTGTCCAACGTTGGACCAGGGCAGGCGGGAAAGGGAAGAAAGGAAAAGCAATAAGCAAGGAGGGAAGGGAAAAAAAAATCCACAAAAAGGTTGGTTTTTATGCATTGCAATGTCGGCCGGTTTGTTTTTGATTCTTGGAATTTCTCGTCCTGGTTTCCCCCATAGTAGAGATATTTCTCGAATCTTCTGAAGAAATATATTTATTTCCTTTGTCAGTAATTGAGGCATATAATGTACGTAAAAGTTATCAGATCTTTTTCCTTTCTTCCTGTGGAATTATGGCCTCTGCTGGCGGCCCACTTGCCGTGGGTTTGGTTGGTTCGATGCTATGAATATGCTATGAATAGTCTACCGGACTCGATTAGCCTTTACGGCCAAGGAGGGGTGGGTTTGGCGGGCCTTTCACTAAAAAAGTTAGTTAGTTAAACCCGGGAGTTTACCAGTTGGAACCTTTGGATTTAAGCAGTTTTGGCCCTTGGGACAGTTTGGGGACAGTTAGGGACGTTTTGCCTCGAAAGGTTGGCAGGGGGCGCGGGCCTCAGTACTAAGCAGGAATAATAATATATGGAGAAAATGTAGAAATGGATGGGTAATATTTCGGGCTAGAGCTAGCTTGGTTTTTTAGAACATTGATAAAAAAAAAAAAAAAATTAAAAATTAATAAAAATATAATAAAAATATAAAAAAAAAGCCAAACCGAGCAAAGATAAGAAGTGCAAAGGAGAAATGAACATCCATCACAACAGGGAACAAACGAACTCCGGATGCAGAAAAAACGAAAAAGCAAAGAAATAAGAAAGAAAAAAATCAAAACAAGTGGGAACAGGAAATCCTGGTTGCCGCGTTTGGAAGGAGGCCACCACCGCACCTTCACTTCTCTTGACCCCAAGACTCCAACAACAGCAACAGCAGCTCCTTCCTTGCTGCGGGAGTTGGCGAGTTATCAAACCATCCAACTTTCAGCCTCCAACCTCACCTCAACCTCCTCATCCTCATCCTCATCCTCATCCTCACTTCCTCTCCTACCTACCTACCCCCTTACGAGCCTTCTGTTCATACTCTCTCTCTCTCTCTCTCTCCCGCCAGCTCGACATACAGAGCTACTTCTTTATCTCTCTACGCACCACCCACCGGTCGAGAGAGCAATCAGGAACAAGGGAAGGGAATGCTGCCCGCTCTTTGCTCGGTGTGAGTCTTTGTACGCCCTCGTCTCATCCACTGTACCACTCTTCTTCCCTCCCCCTCCTCCAGCCCAGCAGGCCCAGCAGGCCCAGCAGGACCAGCACCCTGCTAGCTGTAGCCCGTCTATCTGTGTGGTTCCCCGATCTTCGTCACCCAAACTTCCCCCAAGCACCAACGACCCAAAAATAGAGAGAGGAAAAAAAACATGTAGCCAAGCAGACAGACAGACAGACAGACAGCCAGACAAACACACAGGAGAGAAAGAACGAAAGAAGAGAACGGGGAAGATACCTACCCAGCACATCTCTTGCTAATACCTCCAAATAACTAACTAACTAGTGTTTGTTTCCTCCAGTGCACTGAATTCCCTTGCACAAGGCCTGCAGTGCGATCATGCTTCCGTCTGTGTAACAGCTCAATGCGTGTTCCGCTTCTCTTTGTCTCCCTTCGATAGCCTTCCCGCCTGTGTCTTGCTTGCTGCCTCCCTCAAAAACACTTACCCACACTCTCTCGCACACGCACTTTTCCTCTTTCACCTTCTTCCTTCCCTCCCCTCTTTCTGCCTCCCGTGTCGTGATTGCTCTCGCCCATTTCTCTCCAGTCCCTCATCCCCCCTCCTAAAACTGCCTGCTATCACCCAATAGTGGTCCTCTTTGCACTTCCTCCCCACCTCGTGGTTCACATATCCACCGGTCTTGAGCAACATACGCCGCTCTCGACTTCTGAAACCTATCCTCTCGTCTCTTTCCTCGCCATTGCACAAATATCAAGCGACTAGGGCATTCGCGTCCTTCCGTTCTCCCTCCCTGTCCCTGCGACCCGCCTCATTCGACCGATTCGTTTATATCCTGTCCCATAAAGAGAGAATATTATATATCCCAATGAGCTATAGGGTGTCACCGCTACGCTAATCGCGCTTCCTCTCAGGGCAGGTGAGCAGTGAGTTGAGTTGACCTCACTCTCGACTAGGCAATTCTTTCTGCTCCCTCACCCCGGCTGCCTGCGGCGATTTCTGCTGGCAAACGAAGACGGTGATTCTGTTCTTTCTTTCTTGCCCGTCCCGTTGTCCGCTTTGCTCTCAGCTAGACTATCGTTCTTTCCTAGTACATCCCTACCCTACCTCTGTACCTAGCACTTCTCTACCGGTGCCTTTTCTTCAATCCCTGCCACAGCAAATATATCCTTTGATGGGCTTTCTTTCTTCCCCTAATCTTCTTGACTCTCAATTAATTTTTATATCTTTCCCTCCTTCTCTTGCTCCGCTTCTTCGAACTGACCTCCTCCTATCCTCAGGTACCTTTTGATTCCAGCCCCGGTAACCCCTTTTCCCTCTTTCAAACGCTGTATATTGTGTGTACATGACCTGGTTATCTCCGGCATCAAACTGATCAAGAGCATCTCCTTCTTTTCTTTTCTTTTTTTTTTTCTATTTTTTCTATTTTTTCTTTCTTTTTATTCTTTTTATTTTTTTATTCTTTTTATTTTGAGTTCTTCTACCTTCTGGTGGTAAGTATAATAATTAACTTCTTATGTTCCATGGTGAACCTTCACTCTCCGAGCCATTCATTGTCTGGAAAAGCTAACTAACGTGTTTGATAGTCATATATATTACTTTTACCATCCCTCTTGATTCGCGATTTATGCGCATGGTATCCTGCAAATATATCTTCTCTGTGAACGTTTTATCTCTCTCTATTGTACCGCTGCCCTGTTTATTCTGTACCAACAAAACTTTCCTCAAAAGCTGCAAATACCCTCGAGATACCCTCAAGATACCCCTTCAAAGGCATATTTGATTTATCAATAGCTTTCACAAGCTCGTTCTATTTGTTCTGAGCTGCTTTTTCCCAAGATGACCTTAGCCTTAGCAGACAGTGGTGTCGCTCAGAGGGTAAGTTTTGCCCATCTTTCTTTCTTGGATATCATCGCGCTCTCGCCTATTGAAGCAAGAGCTTTACAACTAACGATACCAAACCTTGCAGAGTCGTGGCCAACCTTCTAATATCGGCTCTGCGTCCGCCATGAAGGAGAATGATCGCTCACACGTACCCCAGACTTCAAGTATTTGCAAAACATTTGGTACCCCCAAGACAAACTGGAAAAATAACATCTGGAGCAATGGTTCTATCCCTGAGGTTCCAATCGAAGGCAAAACCGGATCCGGCTCTTTGTTGTCAAGTTCAGAATCTGACTGTTGGACTGGACGTACCACCTTGCCCTGGGATCTCTCCAATTCAGCATCGCAGCTACGGGATCCGTTGGCTAATCATCCTGGCCAACCTGGCCCAAATGATCATGGCACTCCGCTGAACATTAACAGTACACCTGGCGTCATGTCGTCTCCATACTTTTCCGTTTCTCGATCATCGGCTATCGGTAACCCCTCGCATGCTCCCAATAACAAGTCATTTATCACACAGCCTGATATGTTTCCCTCATCCCCAGCCCAAGATAGCTCTGGTCTCGTGGGGTTTAATGCTTACAGACCGGATGACGCTAGTCGTCGCCGTATCAATGGCACCCCTCTGAGGAATAATTTAGGTCCACGTCTACAAAACAAACAAGGCCTTCCCTTGGGCGACATGGATGCGCCATTGTCCGAAAACAGCATCAAACCGCTGAATCTCCGTTCTTTCTCCCCAAACGGTACCGATCAGGCCTCTGGGACAAGGGATCATGCACAGTATGGCCACATCTCCCACAACTCAGTTTCGATTGTTCCGCAGAGGCCCGCCCACTCAGCCCATGCTTCCTTCCATTCCGATTCGCATGAAACTGTTCCTAGATATGCCGTTACTCAAAACGAGCTTGCGTCAGGCATGAGCAAACTTCATATGCAGGATGATGGCTACCCCTATAATCACCACGTTTCACCTCAGCGACCGCCCTATCACTCCCACGCGTCATATGATGTATCATTGACCCGATTCAAACCCTTTATGGGAGCAGACGATGGACACAGTATCCACACGTCCGATGAGCAAATTGACATCCCAGCTAATCACCAATTCAATGCGCCCCGCTTGAACGATAGAGGTCCTGCTTCACCGACCATTAGCGATTATGGTCGTAGCGTGCACAGCTTTTACTCCGCTGGAGGGACTCCAATAACCAACGGCCAGTTCCGGACATCCTCTGGAAGTCGGCTGACAGGGCAATTGCCGGATGGACAAGCAGAGCTTCTTGAGCGAAAGCTTCGTGGCTTGCAGCAGGAACAACAGGATTACATACAATCTACTGCAAACCCACTCCACGCGCGTCTTTCCATTGCCCGCGGTTATGGATTTCCGGGTTACCAAGGGGTTGCCAGAGTGAACCCGCTTTCCAACTACTATCCCGTTGCACCTTTCGGTGGACTAGGACCGGCGTCCATCCTACCTCGTAACTCCCATCGCGACCAGGATCCAATTCAAGTCATTCGTAGTCCACTTCTTGAAGAGTTCAGAATAAACAGCAAAAATAGCAAACGTTACGAGCTGAAGGTATGACGGCATGGTTTTGGTGTTATCTAATTCTTACTCCGACCTTTAATGACTAACGTTATCATAATAGGATATCTATAACCATATCGTGGAATTCAGTGGTGATCAACATGGGTCGCGATTCATCCAGCACATGTTAGAATCTGCAAATAGCGACGAAAAGGATCAAGTCTTCCGGGAAATCCAACCTAACTCTCTTCAACTTATGACAGATGTCTTTGGCAACTATGTCGTTCAAAAGCTTTTCGAGCACGGCAATCAGTCGCAGAAAAGGATACTAGCAAACCAAATGAAGGGCCACATACTTGCTCTATCGACACAGATGTATGGGTGTCGAGTTGTTCAGAAGGTACAAATTGAGTGCTCAACATCCATTTTTGTAGGTTTTCTTACGCTAACAATACCATATAGGCTTTGGAACATATCCTCACGGATCAGCAAGCGTCGATGGTGAAAGAGCTTGAAAACCACGTCCTGAAGTGCGTCAACGATCAAAATGGGAACCATGTAATTCAGAAGGCAGTCGAAAGGGTTCCTACCGTTCATATTCGGTTCATCATCAATGCCTTTAAGGGACAAGTTCACCAATGGGCAGCTCACTCTTACGGTTGTAGGGTCATCCAACGAATGTTGGAACACTGTAAAGAACCAGATCGGCAGGCTATCCTTGCAGAACTCCATGCTTGCGCTGCCAGTCTTATCCCAGACACATTCGGCAATTACGTGATCCAGCATGTCATCGAGAATGGCGAGGAGCATGACAAGGCAAAGATCATCTCCATCGTTATCTCACGGTTGCTTGTGTTCTCGAAGCACAAGTTTGCCAGTAACGTGGTTGAGAAAAGCATTGAATTTGGCGCAGAGGGCCAACGAACCGAAATTCTACGTCAATTGACGACACCAAATGATCGGGGAGAGAATCCACTCCTGAGCCTCATGGGGGATCAATACGGGAATTATGTCGTTCGTAAGTTATATATCCTATTCCTACGCTAAATTAAGGCTTCATTTTCTAACGTTCTGGGTTCTACAGAGACAGTTCTTGGTGAGCTCAAGGGGCCAGAGAGGGAAGCTCTTGTCAAGCAAATTGAGCTGCAATTGCCCGAGCTCAAGAAGACCAATTATGGAAAGCAAATCGTCGCTATAGAAAAGCTCATCTATGACTCACACAGCACTGGTGGCCGATCTGGGGACAGCCCTTCCCATCGCACAGCCGGATCTCACACTTCCCTGAGTGAGTTGAACACCTCTCCGTCCAGTGCTAATAGTAGCGGAGCACCAACATCTCCTGCCGTGGGGACTCAGAGCTCCAGAGCAAGCTCTCTTCCAAGCACAAACACCAGCGTTGTCGAAGGTTCTATGTACCAACGAAAACAGAGTACAACTCCAATCTCGGAGCGCAATGACGATGTACAAGTTTCCGCAATCGAGAACTCGGGTCTGAAGTCCGCACGTTAGTATTGATACTATCTCGATCATACACTTCGGGTTGTGATTATTATCGTTATCATTATTATTATTCTATTCTGATTCCCTATTTTCTTTCGCTCGCACATTTACGATCGCCACATGTTTCTCCGACATTTCACCACTATTTAATATGCCGCAGTATAAAAACACTTCTCTCCTGCCCCGATTGTGCGTACTGGCTCGCGGATCGCCGCAAAATAATCGAAAGGAAAACATAGAGATCTTCCGTGGCAAAATAATATATCTCATGAAACGTTGCTCCCTCACATTTGCGGGTTTATTATATTCATGATATGACTGATACCCACTATGCATTTACACCTATGAATTAGAGCACGCTGGTATATTATTTTTTTTTCTTTTTTTTCCCGCCTCCTCCCGAAGAAGCAGAAGCAGAGATGGTTTTCTCCCTTTCTATACCCATTTTACCTCTACTATAATATCTTCGAATATCCTTTGCGTACCTTTTTCCATCCTCGAGCTGCATCCCGTATTCTTTCCCTTTATATTTAGTGTTATATTTGACACACCTACGCCCCTTTCGATGCGGGTAATTTATTAGCCGTTTAATGGTTTGTCTTCTATTCCTCTCGGGTTTCCATTCTACACTTTGATTTTCCGTTTCTTTTACCTTGCTATTACTTTATATTGTTACTTTTATATTTTTACAGTTTTATTTTGTTCTTCAACTTCCTGCTGAAACCGGAAAAGGATAAGCGAATGAGCGTGGGGTTTTGTTTTGTTTTTATATTGTCCGTCAGGTGTCATGGACTGCTTTTGTTTGTATCTTCGCAATACTTTGTGTCTTTCTCTTCTGTGATTTAGTTTGTTTCTTTATGATTTCCTTTGCGTGGGAAAATTTCACTTATTTTACAGTGAAAAATAAAAAGAAGTCGCCCTTTTTCATCTCTCATTACTCCTTTACTGCTCTATATACATAACTAATCCAATGGCTTTTCTCAACGCCTGTTTTTTCTCATTTCCGTTTTACGGTGCAATCTAAATGCTTTTTTTCACTTTTCTTAATTTCAAGTGATATTATGGATGGTAGACGAGGTAGAAAACAGAAAGTAGACAAAACAAAATGGCAAAGAATTACTTCGATATTTGTCACTAGAGGAAAAATATTCGCTTGATAAGCTTCTTTCCTCTTTCCAATGTTGTCTACAAGTGGGTGGTTTCCATGAAAGAGCATTACCGCCCGCATAGATTGATTGATTGATAGCTGTTAGTCATTGAGTGAAGACAGGAATGAGTACTTGCTTTGTTTGTTCCAGGTGAAAACTCTTCTGATTCTTCTCTTGAGTTCCTATAGATATAGTTATTATCATTGATTCCATAATTAAGAATGCATGAGATTTATGCCACTACCAGAGATTAATTAACACTGTCATTCTATTAAGTCATATTAACAGTATACCTCCCTTTTCTGGCCCCTCACTCGGAAGGTGAAGAGCTTATTGGCGGCCCTCCGCACCCAGTCGTTAAACACAAGGTTCCACATCCAATTCTGTCCGAGCTCCCTGATCGAAGATATCTATGGATAGTATAGTATCGATGCTTAAATATTTTAATCAAGAAATAAGGGAATAGGTAAACAATAGACAAGTTTCAGAAAGTAATTACCTAGCTTTTTTGCAGAGCAGAGTAGGGGGTATGGATGTACTGTCCTGGACGTATGGAGACATAAATGTAAAAAGGAATAAGAGAAGCAGGAAAGCCTTTGATAATGCCCACTTTTATTTTTTCCGTTCTGCATTTTTGTGACACGATTGCGGATATACATTTCGCGAATGAGGGGAAAAGCTAATATAAAATAAAAGCGAAAGGTATATATGTATATATATACAATTGAAGGTCATGAAAACTTGGAACAAGAACGAAAAAATGCTGCTGCGACCCGATTTGCTTGCTTTTTTTTGGGCCTCATCCTACCCGTCGTCGTCATTTTCTCCTTTTTGGGTCTTTTTGTAGTTGTATTGGGATACAGGAAATATTTTTTGGGGTTATAATGCCGGATTCATTCTTCCATGATACCTCTTTTCGGTCCTTTTTCTTTTCTGGGGCAAATTGTATGTTTACAACTTGTCACCATGTATGTACATCATCATGTCTTTCTTTTCGATGCATCATCATCGACTCCATCGTGAAAAGTCCAAGCTGGAGAATACACTGGTCTCTGGTTGCGGTGCCCATTCTGAGAAAGGGGCCGGCCTTCCGGTAGCATAAGTGGTCATTTCTTCAGGTTGAATAATAGGTTTCGTATTCCGCCGGTACGACGCATACGAGCCGCTTTCACCTGGGCCATCAGTACTGCCCTCCACCCCTCCGTGCGCAAGTTGTGATGCTGACGCTGATGCACTGGCGCGATCGCGTAGCCGTCTGATCTCACGGAGACGGTTATGCCAAGACGAGAGGTGCTCGCCTGAATCGCGACTCGAGACTAGCGAGTAGAACGAAGCGTTGAGTGCGATGATGCGGACGAACGAGGCTAGATTCTTGCAGGAGATAACTTTGGGTATTGCAGAGGGGGATAGTTCTGGGAAATCTGACTTGGTCATAACCTTCACGACGTAGAAGGTTTTGCTGAAATCGGGGGTATCGGTGAACTCGTGCTCGGAATCACGTCTGTGGGTAGGGCTGATTCGGGAAGCGGGGCTGATTACGATATTGACGAAGTTGAACTGCGATGGGATGGTATCGAAGTTAAAGGCAAGGTTCGAGTGATTGAAAATGATGTTCACAAAACTGTTGCCGATGTGTCGTTTCTTGTTTACGCACTGCGGGTCAGCCTCGAGATTCGTTGGCATCATTGTCGCAACGTGGTAGATAATTTCTGTCACTCGATCGCGCCATGCGTAGGTAAATTCACCATCGTCGCCGCTGTGCAATCCCTGGGTGTTGAATTTAGCATCCTTTAATGAGACCTTCGTTCCAAGACTTGAGAGAAAATAATCGTAGTCCGGACTTCCTGCTACGTTAGCAAGAATCTCAACCTCATTGGTTTGACCTTCGCCGATATAAATGACACCAATTTTGTGCCCATCCACAATGTCATTCCTGTCAAATGAACTGATTGCCCGGCGAGTAAAGTCATCGTCTGGTAGTGGTATAGGCTGCATGCTAGTTGGCATGGGCATTGCAGTGGTTGTCATCTGAAGGAGGACATGGCCTGGGAAGATTGCAGTCCGCGAAGACCGGTCATCGCTGAGTGAGTGAGATCCAGGGTGTGTTGGTATCTGATGCGGAAGAACTGGCGCGGTTCGTTGTTGATAGGTAGCGTATGTGGTTCCTGAGGCTTGTCGCTTCGTAATCTGTGTCAATCCACTCGCGCCTGCGGTTTCGATGGTAACAATGCTCATTCCAACGATCCAAGACTTCTTGATAACAGGCCCGTCTGAGTCAGAAGGGGGGAATTTCTCGAAAGGGATTGTGTCACCCAAGTCTGAGAATGTTACTCGCTGCATAAAATCGATAAACACCTGGCTTTGCTCATCAACTACGTCATTCCCATGCTCGTCCATAAAGATTAGGCGCTTGGAAATCCAATTCACGTGATTCACTCTATCTTGGAGTTTGAGAGAAAGGAACCAGAATACCATGACGTGGTACGTTAGAATGTAGACGTATTTCGACAGGTCATCGGCTTGAGTCGACTCCGTGGATTCAGCGGGTTGATTCGAAGCTAGGTCTTTAAGCCCTCCACTTAGTCGCGAAGGTAACGAACTCGACCTAAAACTCAAAGGATCGCCAGACTTGTATCTCTCCCTGGACGTTTGTATAAATCGGACACAAATGCCGAATAAGGGGCGTATTTCTTGCTCTCGCAGATTGACGTAGACGTCGGGTAATCGAGCTAGCAGTGCCAAAAACTCAAGAATGTGAACAGCAATATTTGATCGAGTTATTATTTTCGACATCTTATCGAGTATAGGGCTCAGAGCTTTGGTAACTGAAAGGGGTATCTCATGGCAGCAAACAGACAAAGCATGTATACAACCACGCGATGTTCCTTCCCAGGAACCGATACCGTGAATAAATGTCCTTACAATCTCATCCTGTTCGCTTTTGGCAAAGTGTTGATGAAAACTGATTAGCATAGTAAGGGAGTCGAGGATACAAAGGGCAATATCCGCCTTCTTCACGCCGGTCCAGCCAAGGGGCTCTAGAAAGCTTTCGTTCTTTATTTGTTCACAGAGGACGCTGCGCAGGAGCTTGATTTGGGGGACTGCACTCTGGAAAAGGTCCCTGTTGATTAGTTGAGGGCCAAGATGTGCTAGCACATAGCTGTACACGTCCCAGTCTTTCTCCTGTTGAAATAGAGAGATGATTGTTTCCAGCCATAGATTTATCTTAAGAGGAATTTTCCGCGTCTCATCCGGCTGGCCAGTCATATGGTTATTCAAATATGCAACAGTGTGAGGGCTGGCAAACGATGGGGGTTCTTCAGGCAGGCCTCTTGGTTCGGCATAAGTCCAAATAGGCGGCGTCCATTTCAAAGTCCGAAGTTGGGTGCTTGTTCGGACACCAGAGGTGGAAAGTGATCCAGATCCTGGTTCTTTCAGCGACAATCTACCACCTTGGTTCAATGGCGAGTTCTCTTCTGTTTTTGATGTACGTTCTGAGGCAGAATCGTCGTTAACACTTGTCCTCGACGAAAGGTCAATTGCCCGACATAATACAGCAATCAAGAATTCATTCTCAGTCGCGGACGTCACATAGATGGCGCCGGCTGAGTCGCAACGGAGCCGGAAAAGTAATTTGAGAGCAGTTAGGCGCGAATCAGTCTGTCTACTTCGTGATTGGGCGACCTCCAGCAGCTTCTCATAAATAATTCCAGCATTCACTGGTGCGTCCTTGAGCGATCTGAGAAATATTCTAACCAAGCCAATAACCGCAACATTGGACAGTGATGCCTCCGATCCGTTTGTAGATGAAACAGGCCTTGATGTAGAATGAGAAGGGGCCGGAGCCGATAATGGCGAAATTTGCTCGATAATGTCCTCATCCTTTGAAATGTGAGAGCCAAATGTTTCCACCAACAACCGAAAAGTGTCCTCATTGCAGTTTTTAGATGCTTTTACTAAGAACGACACCAATGCATCGAGGAAATGATATGAACGTTCTTCCGTAAATTTAACAAGTAGGGACTGTATAAAACCTTCCTCGTGGAATAGGCGGGCGGCATTTTCGGATGATGTATAGGCGTCTTCAAATGTGCTAAGGGCTTGCATGCGGACTTCCATGTTCTTCTCTTGAGGTAAAATGAAAATTTTAACAAGCTCCCGACAGAAATGAATCCATTCGGGGCGTTCGGGATAACCAAGCCGTTCGGTTTTGCAAAATTCGAAGTAAAGGTGGGCTTGTGATGGATTTAATTGAGAATGGGCGACAGAAAATAGATTGCTCGAATTAAATCGCTGTTGTTCATCTAACTTAGGCCAAAGAGATTCGATAGCAGTAAGGATACGGCCGATATTTGCAGATATATTCAACTGCAAGTCATCGACCGTACTAGCCCGTTGGGGTGAAGTTTGTCGCATAATAGCTGGGTCGGGACTGGGGGGCAGAATATGTGCATCTAAGACCCTTTGAGAACATATGAGGATTAGGCGAATGAAGTCTGACCAGGAATGCTGCAAAGTCGTCGACGTATATTCGCCCTGTATCATACTCAAGCATACATCCAAAATATCAGTATTAATACGACCATCGTGCCTTTTAGCCGCACTGTGGAGAGAGGCGATGAGTGCGTCAAAGGATATAGTCGGCATCCCATCTTGGCCATAAGCAGCCAACAAATCTCTAAATATATCCACTGCGCCGCGAGTCACATTGAGGTTTCGATCTTGACGTTCAGATGTTTCAAGAAGGAAGGCATGTAGTAAAGAAACCATTTCTGATTGTTTCCGAGATTTTGCCAAGTTACGGACTGCTCGCGATGTGGGACCAGCCAAAGACTTAACGGATGCATGAATGCTACACAGCACCTCCAACAAGCCGTTGAGACTTGGGTCTGGAATGTCCGAGGTGTGGATAATCGCATCAAAAACGGAAAGCGAGTTTTTGATGTCATTAGCAGCAGTTGTTTGCTTGCAAATAATAAAAATCTGGTCTAAGAGTGGCCCGAGTTCCTCCGGACTTGGAGGGTGGCGCTGCAAAGTAATAATATCAACGACCAATTGAAACAGGTCGCCCAAAATGCCATCATTTAATCCGGTACTGTTTTGGCGGGCCGTCTTCGACTTTTTCAATTTTGAACGCGCCGAGGCAACTGCATTATATAGAGGAACTATCCAAGCGGCAATGGTGAGCAAGACCGGCTTATCCGTAAAGTCTAACTTCCTCCCATGGTCTGACAATGAGATTAAGGCGTTCACTTGTGCTGGGATGACATCTGGCTGGAAGGATTGTGAAATACAATGGAATAGAATTTGACGAGCCGGCAAAGAAAGATCTTGTCGACGGCATATGGCCTCTAGAAGGTTAGAGCCGGCTTTTCGAGCGTCTGCTGAGGTGGAACAGTCGATAAGATAGCTGCCCGCTTCCCACAGTGACAATGCCTGGTCCGCATTGAAGTAGTGTAAGGAGCGAGACGCAGTTTCTGCTACCTCAAGTGCGCTGGAAATTGGATGTTCATGGCTAATCCCTTTGTGTAAAGCGTCGTAATCGGGGGGTTCTTGAGGATCCGGGATAGGTGCTGCGGATCCACTCCCGCGATGCAACGACTCGAAACCGAACGTGACTCGACTACCCCTCCGGCCTTCCATCTCCTGTGGCAAGGCGTCGCCAATGCTGTTTCCATGCGGTACAGGTGATTGTGATTTAGGGCGGCCACTTGCTAATGACTTGAAGACATCTGCAAAAGCTGACGAAGATGATTTATTTTGGGGAGGCGAAGGAGCATCCCCAGAAGGCATGCGTCCAGTGGGACGAGCGGATCACTGAACCGAAGTGGACGGAGGTGGAGAACAACCAGATGACTATCAAGGTGTAACATAAGTGTGAGTTGATCCTAGCATAACAAAAAAAGGTGAAATACTTTCGGAGACGAGCTCAAAGTGGAGTGGGGAGCGAGCCAAGAGTCGCCAGCACAGCAGATAAGTAGAGTGTGGGGTTGACTAAACAGCAAAAATCAAAATCAAAAATAAAACATTGCGAAGAGAGTCCTTACGTAGAAATATCGAATGCACGTAAAACAAGTAATCCGGCTATAGTTTCCGACCAGGGAGAAAAGCTGTTGTGTCTGATAGGAAGCGCGGGTGGGAATACATAAGATTTTGGGTTGAATTGAAGGGTTGAGGAGGATCACGGCGGGGGATGAAGTGTTGCCCTGAACACAGTAGAAAAAGCACAGCAGATGTGGAAGGATATTACAGAGGAGAGGCGGATGGGGATACAGCGGGCGGAGTGCAAGAGTGTGGTGAGCGGAGAGAGGAGAGGAGAGGAGAGGAGAGGAGAGGAGAGGAGAGGAGAGAAAAGATGGGGAGGAGCAGATTGCAAGAGTGAGGAGGCGGGCGGCGGGATGGTTTGGCGCAAAAAATAAGGCTCGGGCCAGCAGTAAATCCGGGGAAACCTTCAGGCAGATCCTTTGACTAAGCCTTGGCGCCAAGCCTCTGCCAAGGGGTGTCAAGTACTAGCTAGATTGGGATCGGGCTATCTTTAATCCCTGGGAAACGGCAGAATCCCAACACTGGCTCGATCAGGACTAGTGTCATTTACACTCACCGCCTTCATTGCCCCTCCTCGCTGACATAAGCCAAAAAAGCTGCCCCAGCGGGGCCTAGCAACGAGAAAAAAACATCCCGCAGTTGCTAGAGAACCTCCGCAGGATACAAAAAGCTAGAAAGCCCTTCCAAGATTTTCCCCCCCTTTATTTATAGTGGCAGATCTATTATAAAGCTGTTTCTTGGAAGTCTTATTGCTCTCCTTTTTTACCCATCTAACATCAATTACCCGCCCCTTTCGTTCGGTTTCCTACCAGGAGCTCTGCTCATCCCTGCAGCCATGGCTGGTGATATAGGACCTCTCTCACAGCTTCTTGAAGCAAGTGTGGACCCAAGACAACACAAACAAGGCAAGGCCTCCATGTCAGGATATCAAATATGCTCTCTGTTCTAATGTTCTCTAACTACAGCGGAGGCAACACTTCGTCAGGAGGAGGCAAAACCTGGCTTTTCCATTCTCCTACTACAGATTACCGCTTCCGCTTCTACTCCCTATAACACCCGTTTAGCAAGCGCATTATGCTTCAAAAACTTTATCAAGCGCTATTGGACCGATGAGGATGGCAACTATAAGCTTCCGCTCGACGAAGTAACCACAATCAAGCGAGAACTGATCAGCTTAATGATTTCCGTACCTGCAGGCATCCAGACTCAATTGGGCGAGGCCGTGAGCGTAATAGCTGATAGTGACTTCTGGGAAAGATGGGATACCCTTGTGGATGTATGGAGTAGCATCCGTTCTTCTAAGGAATGGGAAATGCCCGCATGCTTACACGACGTCATAGGATCTGGTTTCGAAATTTTCACCCGACAATCCCGTTGTGAATATTGGTGTTTTGCAGGTGGCACACTCGATTTTCAAAAGATGGCGACCCTTATTTCGGTCGGACGACTTATATATTGAGATAAACCATGTCTTAGGGAAATTTGGGAATCCATATCTGTCCCTGTTTGAGGTATTACCTATCTATAACCCTACATTCGTAGAATCTTCATGGAAATGCTGACCCGGAATATCATCTTTAAAGTCGCTTGATACCTTCCTAGAACAGAACAAATCCAATAAGGAACAGCTTACTCAGGGTTTCACACAGCTCAATTTGATGATAAAGCTGCTTTATGACCTATCTTCCCATGATTTGCCGCCAATGTTCGAGGATCACCTTTCAGCAATAGCCACCCTCCTGCTAAAGTATCTGGTATACGATAACACGCTACTCCATACAAACGATGAATCGGAAGCAGGGCAACTGGAGTTTGTAAAAGCTGGAATCTTCCAGGTTTTGACGCTCTATGTACAAAAGTATAGCGATGTATTTGGAAGCCATGTTCAACAGTTTATCGGGAGCTCCTGGAACCTTCTCACGACGATCGGAGAAAATACAAAATATGACATATTGGTTTCCCGAGCCCTCCAGTTTTTGACTTCTATTGCGAGAATTCCAGAGCACGCTGTCGCATTCCAAGACGAGAGTACCTTGAGTCAAGTCACCGAAAAGGTCATCCTTCCTAATATCAGCCTGCGTGAGTCTGATATTGAGATGTTTGAAGATGAGCCAATTGAATTCATCCGCAGAGATCTAGAGGGCTCAGATAGTGATACGAGGAGGCGGGCTGCTACGGATTTCTTAAGGCAACTGCTGGAAAAATTCGAACAATCGGTCACAAAAGTTGTGACCCAGTATGCGGATCATTACCTCGCGGAATATAACAAGAACCCATCAGAACAGTGGAAAGCGAAAGATACTGCAGTCTATCTATTTTCGGCTATAGCGGCGAAAGGCGTTGCCACCGCCAGCCACGGAGTTACAAGCACTAACAGCTTGGTTAATATCACTGATTTCTTCCAAAAACATTTGGCATCTGATCTGGTTGCAGAAACTGGTATACAGCCGATTCTTAAAGTGGATGCCATCAAATACCTCTATGCATTCCGGAGTCTGATAACAAAGGAACAATGGCAGGAAGTCCTGCCCCTTCTGGTGAAACATCTTGGTGCGTCGGAATACGTCGTGTACACATATGCCGCTGTGGCAGTGGAGCGGATACTATTCCTTACGGATGGCAAGGGTCAACCCGTCATCCCGCCTAGCTCGATTACTCCCTTAGCTGGAGACCTTCTTGAACACATCTTCCGATTAATAGAGAAAGACCCAGCTGCACCGAAAGTACAAGAGAATGAGTTCTTGATGAGGTGTGTCATGAGGGTACTTATCGTTATCAAGGAAGCTGTCGTCCCGCTGACGGACAGCATCTTACGGCACTTCATCACTATCACTCAAATTATCAGCACGAACCCGAGCAATCCAAGGTTTTATTACTACCATTTCGAAGCTCTGGGTGCTTTGATTAGGTGAGCATCCCAATATGCCGTTTGAAGATGCAAGTTTGAATTAGCTAACAGTATATATCATGGCAGATTCGCTGCACCAGCACAGCCAACGAAACTCGAGGAGGCGTTGTATCCTCCTTTTGTCGCAGTTTTACAGAACGACGTGCAAGGTGGGCTTTTTCAAAAATATCCCGAAATATCAAGACCCTTTGTGATTAACTAGTACAATTATCAGAGTTCGCTCCCTATGTATTCCAGCTTCTGGCGGCATTGCTCGAGACCAACCCATCCGGGACACTCCCTGAGTACTATCAGAACCTAATCACTCCAATAATCATGCCAAACATGTGGGAGTCGAAAGGCAATGTTCCAGCCCTTGTTCGCTTGCTATCATCGATTATCCCGCGTGGAGCAGACTCCATTACGAAAAATAATCAAATTGAGCCCATTCTTGGTATTTTCCAGAAGCTCGTCTCATCAAAAGCGAATGAGAGCTATGGTTTTGATCTTCTTGAGAGTGTCATTGCTAACTTCCCTTCGTATGTCCATTCTTCTTCCTTTCGTCTTATAAAATCCCACCTTGGCTCTGGTTGTACGTTACTGACTGTCATTCCTTTTCTCTTTTGCTTTTTTTCCGACTAGAACACTGCTGGAGAAATACTTTGTTTCTATTATCCAAATAATCCTCACCCGCCTCCAAAACTCCAAGACGGAAAACTTCGCTCTCCGTTTTGTTCGATTCTACCACTTCATTTCTGCCAATGATGCCAAGGGCTACAGCGCCGATTTCTTCATCCAAGTGACAGAGAACATACAATCAGGGTACGACCACTACGTTCTCATTGTCCCTTCCTGGAATGCTAACATTCCTACCCCCCACCTCTTAGCGTTTTCACACCGATTTATCTCAACATAATCCTCCCCGAAACTCAAAAACTCGCGCGCCCTCTCGACCGAAAAAGCGCCGTGATCTCCTTTACAAAAACACTCGCAACCTCAGAAGCTTTTGCCTCCCGTTACAAGAAGGGGTGGGCATTCACGTGTGAAGCACTACTAACGCTGCTCAGCCAACCTCCCCTCCCAGCCACAAAGGACGACATCATTGCCGAAAACGACGTAGAGGATATGGCGTTCGGCGTTGGCTTTACGCAGCTGAACACCATCCGGCCGACAGCTAAGGATCCGTGGCCGGAGGTTCCTGGGCCGCAGTATGGTGTGTGGGCTGGGTCGTACTTGAAGGAGGCGGATAAGAAGCATGGAGGGAAGATTTCGAACTTTGCGCAGGAGAGATTGAGCCCGGAGGCGAAGGCGGGGTTGGCGGCGTATATTGGCGGGTGATATTTGGTATCGCGGGGATTGGAGGTGGAGGGGAAAATTTCGGAGGGGCTATTTTGATTAGATGAATTGATCCTGAGTTAAGGGGGCCGATGGGTGGGACGACCTGATGAACATGAGGCTGGGTTAAACGTAAGAGGGATATAATATTTTCACAGCTTGCTCATCATACTCTGAGAGACGTAAGAGAGACGTAAGAGAGTTCTCCTTACACATGTGCGGAATATAAGAATATAGCATCACATATGCTTAACCGGTAAATTTTGTTTTCTCGCCGTTTACGCAAAACACAGAATCAGATGATAGTGTTCTGACGAGGTTGATGATGCCTTTCAATCGGCTCCACGGTAACTCTGCAATAAACTCTCCCGTTTCTCTTTTATTTCAAATACTTAGGCCTGACAGGTATTGAATGAATGTATGATACGATTCCAGTTTGGAGAAAGAGAGCCGGAAAGGATAGATAGGATAGCATATCATGAGATATATCAACAGCGCATAGACACAAATATCCCCCACGGTTTAGCCATCCCATTCTACAGCCCATAAACCCCATCCCACCAACCCACCCCACCCAACTGGCTATATCACAATGCATGGAAAAACATCCACTCGTGAATCATGCTGGCCCTTCCCATCCATTCCTTGCTAAAATCAGATAAACCTCCCACCAATCCCATCATCCCTCCACATTTCCCAACATCCAAGTCATTCGTTACATGGTATATCCGCATCCGTTTAACGGGTCCAGGGATAGGATTAGGGGGCCCGCTGAGCCATCGATCAAGAAAAGGGCCAACGAAACAAAAATGCAGAACCACCCCCCGTTGTAAATCAGTTTATACGGGGCAAGACTAGGCAAAGTAGCGAACAAGGTGGGGGGTATTGTTAGTTCATGTATGTACTATTCTTTGCATGGAACAAAAACGAAAAACCAAGAGCGAGAACGAGAACGAGTGGTCTTGAGGTAGAAAAGATGCGTATACTCACGGCACCGCAAGAAGTGCACTTCTTGACTTCTCCGGCGGTGGTTGCTCCGCATTTTGGGCAGTTGCCTTCGTGCATGTTGAGGGTTTGGAGTTGGTGGTGGTTTTGGTGGGAGGTTTTCGTTTTCGTTTCTTTCTTGCTTTCTTGTAGATGAATGGATGGGTGTGATTTGTGTAGAATGAGGTTTGTATGGTCTGTTATGAAGTGACGGGAGGAGGAGGAAGTATTTATAGCCCGGCTGATATAGATGGCTAAGATTGGCGGGGGCGGGGGAGGGGGAGGGGGAGGGGCAGAGAGAGTATTTAACTAAACGACGGTCAGCTGGGCAATGGGAGACGGAGTTATAATATTTACACCAACTCATGAAGAGGTCTGGCTTGCTTCATCCGCATACAAAATTACTAGGCCTCACAAATCCCAATTCTATAATACCTAGACCCTATCAAAATGGTTCTATCAGACGATATCCATCATCCGTCGACTCGAGCAATCCATGCGGATGATGCATTGAATTTGGTGGACGATGTTGCACCGCCAATCCATCTGTCCACCACGTTCAGATTCCCCGATGACCCAAAGCAATTGGTCCCTAGTGAAGACCCCATTGTAAGTTATATATTAGTCTCCTGTGCTACCAGACAAGCTAAAAATAAAATGAAAATAAAGAAGTAAATAGATAGATAAAAGGGACAAGATAACTTATACATATCCAGGCCGACTTCAACGGCAAAAACTATGTATACTCTCGCGTATTTGCGCCAAACCAACGCGCTTCGAAGCCATCTTGTCATCCCTCCTAAATGCCCCCGCAGTGGCCTATTCCACTGGCCTGGCAGCTCTGCACGCTGCACTGGTCCTCCTGAACCCGCGCCACATATCAGTGGGCGACGGGTACCACGGCAGCCATGAAGTGATTGCTGTTATTTCCCGTCTCTCCGGGCTCCAGAAACTGGCCCTCGACTGCCCGGCCAAGAGCTTGGAGGTGGGGGATGTGATTTTGCTCGAAACACCCGTTAACCCGCTGGGCACGGCTTTCAATATTGAAGAGTATGCTAAGAAGGCGCATGAGCGCGGTGCTTATCTTATTGTAGACAGCACGTTTGCGCCGCCGGGGCTGCAGGATCCGTTCCTGTGGGGCGCGGATATTGTGATGCATTCTGGCACAAAGTATTTGGGCGGGCATAGTGACCTTCTCTGTGGCGTGCTGGCGACCAAGAATGCAGAGTGGGTAAAGCGGCTCTTTGAAGATCGCGCGGCCATGGGTAGTGTTTTGGGAAACCTGGAAGGTTGGTTGGGCGTTCGAAGCCTGCGGACGCTGGAGGTTCGTGTGCAGCGAGCCAGCCAGAGTTGCGCGGAGTTGGTATCATGGCTCCATGGCGCGTCGAAGAAACGAAATACACCGCAAACCGAGGACGATGAGGACATTTTTGTCCGGGCTGTTGTTGAGAAGATATATCACGCCAGTCTACAGAAGGATGAACCGTGGTTGCAGCGGCAGATGCCGAACGGCTTCGGGCCTGTATTCTCCATCGTGCTGCGGACTCCATACTTTGCTCGGAGGTTACCCAGCAAGCTCAAACTATTCCACCATGCCACTAGCCTTGGTGGAGTGGAATCTTTGATTGAGTGGCGTGCAATGTCGGATCCTAGGGTTGACAGGGGGCTGCTGAGGATCAGTGTTGGTTTAGAGAATTGGGTGGATTTGAAGAACGATTTGCTGCAGGCGTTTATATCAACCATTACGGAGCTATAAGGGCGGCGCGGCAACTATACTTCTGCTTGTTGTAACTTAATAGGTCAAGATTGCTGCATCACATCTTGAGTTGATGATATCTGAACATTTGGTGGGATCTCATTGCGCTATAAGTACCATACGCCACGCCATGTAGTTCTCGGGAAAAGGGGAGAAAATAGTAATACAGCACAGTTATCAAAACTCTATATGTGTCCAAACCTTCACAAATCAGCGCCCGCGCTCAACGTTATTGGAACTCTCCCCGTCCCTCTGCTCGCCTATACCGTACCCTCCTTATCCAATATCACCCCTTCTTCAGACCACCTCTTCCCCCGCCCTTCTTCCACCGCATCCGACTCCGTCAACTCCATTTCCACCTCCGCTTCCCCCTCTGCCTTCCCCTCCACTTCCCTCTCCCCTTCTTTCTCTCCCTCCACCCCTAATCCTCTCATCCTCTTCTCCTCCTCCAACTTCCTATACTTCCTCTTAGCCTTCTTCTCCCTACTAGCCTTCCTCTTCCTCTTCGTCTCAGCCTTGATAGCCGCCCGACTTTTCTCGCCCTTGAGCTGCAGCTCCACTTTCTCTGCAAGGATGCCCATGGCGATCTTCTGGTTTTGCGTGCGCGATCGCGTCGCCTGGGATTTGACGACGATGCCGGTGGGTTTGTGGATAAGTTGGACGGCGGAGTTGGTTTTGTTCTATGTGGTGGGTTCATTAGAATGGAGGGAAAGAAAGTTGAGACAAAAAATGATAGGATATTTTTAATATGGGGTATATATATATGTCAAATACAATGTTTCAGAAGGGTAATCGGGGGAACGGTGATAGGGGTGCATGGGATAATAACTGATCCGCATATCCTTTGCCTGGCCGGTCGACTCGCTTCCTTGGGGTTCAGACATATAATGGGACCCCCCCCTCCCCGAAGCGACAAAATTAGGGAATATATATCGGAGCATATATATAATATTGCGACAAGCGCAATATCCAATTGGTCCGTTGGAATAATAGAAATCAAGATTGAAGCGTATCAGATGGGTGGCAATAGTGTAGCGGTACCAAGGGCAACCCAATCAGGGCTCAAGTAATGGAAAATAGAATCATGCTGGAGCCAGAAGAAGAGCATCCAGTAGGAAATGAGTGATACCAATTCAAACAAGCATGGGTGTACCAGAAAGGTACACAGAAACTCCAAATGGCCAAACATTTCGTCTATAAACTATCGTCTATAAAACGACAGAAAAAGTAACAACTCATTGCCTATAAACTCCACAAACAAAAAATTCAAAACAAAAAGAAAACAACTAACGAGCAAAGTAACGATATAGAAAGGAAGGATATATATATACTCACAATAGCCTGTCCTCCAGGACCTGTTCCCTTCAGATAGCTGCCGGTGACTTCTGACGGGTCTAGCTTCGGGCGGGGTGGCATTTGCTTCACAAACAGCCGGCAGCAGTGCGAGAACAGCCTCAGTATGCCATTTGGTTGCCGCCATTGCGGTCTTATTCTCCATAGAGACATAGCTGTGTGGCGGAGAGCAGCACCTTGCTGGAAGGTGCTGGAGGGAATCAGAGCTCCCTTACGGTTTACGCATCAGAAGGGTGTGTATAGTGAAACACCTTGGAGGGGAGGAGGAGAACCAACCTGCGAGTTTTGAGGCAGATGATAACTATCTATTAGATACAACACTGGAGTATCTTTTCTGCCGGTTAGCGGGGCGCCCAGCCCGCCGAGCCCCGCGATCATTGGCCCGCCTTGTGTGCCATGCCTGTTGGGGTATCGCCGTTGCCGCTTCGGGGATGGCGCCTGCCTCGCCGCTTTTGTGCCATCTCACGTTGCTCCAACGCCGCCGCTCGATCTATAAAAACCCGGCCTTGCCCTTGGTTTTATAGTTTCGACAAAGACAAGTCTGACGAGGCAGAGCTGGAAGGTGCACAGCTGGCGCGCGAGAGGCTGTGAAACAACCCAGTTCCTCTATGTTGGGGGATTCCACACCGATGCCTCTTTCGATTGATGATGGGCCGCAGCAGGGATTGCAGCGCCATCGATGCACCTTGAAATCATGAATTTGGAGATTCGGAAGCAGTGCCTCGGAGTTTCCACTCATTGTTCAGGGGAACAACGAGGTTGGGTTTCAAGAGGTCTCGTGGTGTCGTTGGGGTGGCACAATAATTAATGCGCTCCGACAAGTCATGTGACACGAAGAAAGGTTCCAGTAGTTTTCACTCTGAAACCAACCTCTTTTTAACCTTTACATTCCGATCAAATAGTGAGCGGATTAAGAGTTACCATCACTTAATATATGCTGTTAATGAGATTATTAGGCTTAGGAGCTGGGCCAGATGGTTTTTGCCCCGGAGTTTTGTTCCTCAGACAATCACCACAAATGTCAATTCCCAGAGGCCCTTTTTCGAATATACCGAGCATAAACATAGTAAGGTAACTTAGCTCACCACCACTCAACTAGCCAAATTCCTTCCAATGCTCCACGCAACGAATTTATTAGATATCTCAACAACCAGAGCTTTATTATGAAATAGCTATTAAATATTAAATGAGTGTGTTCTTTGAAGCATAGAAATCAGTGTAGTTAGGAAAATAAACAGGTGGACGGCCTAATATGGCGGCCAGAGCGAGAGATTCGGGGGGTAGATAGGAAAGAGTTCAAAGGAATGTCAACAGTAGATTTATCAGTTAGAGAGCCTAGAACCCTGCTAGGGAGGCTTGTAGAGCTCTTACTTCTTCTTTTGAAAGGTTGTATAGGCTCTCCGCGATGAGGCCCTTTAGTAGGAGATTCTGCAAGAGATTGAGAACAGCAATACTAGGTTTCTATTGAATTTGAGAATTAACTCTATATTGATATAATCATTGATAAAATCTTCTATCTTGAGATATAAATAATCAGTTTCTCTACATTTCACTGACAATATTTATATTATTATATAGAAATAGACTTATATTCTCTATAATATCAAGACTCTGAAGAGAGAAAGTCTTGATAGAGAATATACAGTAGTGTATATCTTAGCAGTTTCTATCTCATTCTTCTGCAGCAGTTAATGCAAAAAAGAAAAAGATCTTAGAATTAGTTTTTTACTTCTCTTGAGAAAGTAAGATGTTTTTCTCTGAATTTTATATAATATTCTTATAAAGTGTGGTTCGGAAGAACGTATGACCGCCGCATAATAACGCGGCCGCTTCCGAACTTGCTTATGAATGTAAAGAGGCCATAGCAGCCATCAATTAATTTAGTGTACAGTATATAAGATGCCAGTGTACACCTGTAATTATACACTGACTCAAGCAATCTTTGAATCACATCTGATAGCATGTCTAAAAATTAGTGAGAAGTACAGACTTCTTCAGAATATGATAATTTCATCTATAAAGTGATTTATAGTTATCATATCAGTGTGATTCTAGAACATCTCAAAAGATAGTATATAAAGAGTGATAAGTAAAAGAGTATCTGATTGATACTGCTTTGCTTATTAGAGAAAAACTTCACACTCAGATAAATACCATGTATAAAATACAAACAGATGAGATGTGAGAAAGAGAATAAGAGTAATGAACCAGATTCAAAGAAGTTCACTCTCTACTTAAAAGAAGAATAAAAAGAGAGAATGATTATCATCAGAGTTATATAATAATAACAGAAATTATATAATAATATAGTGATATAATGATATAGTAATATAATAATAGATATTATACAATTAATAAGAAATCACTGAAATAAATATCTCTTCTAGTTAATATAAATAACACTCTTCTCTGCTATCTGAATCAGAAGATATATAGAATCTCTTAGAGAGTTTACTTAAAATAGTAAGAAAAGCAGCTGAAACTGCTGAATCAGAATGAAAGCTTTGTATATGTACAAGAATTCTAAATAAGATTAAGGTCTTGTATACATAGTGACAGACTGAGATAAAAAAATAATAATTAACATTCACTGTAAATTAAGTATTCACTATAAAAAGCTTCACTGATGTAATTATCACTATTAATAAAAATAGAGAAAATCAGATCTTAGATTTACAGTGAAAGATTAAATATTTATATAGATAGATAACTATATTAAATCTGAAGATCTTACTATAATTATTTATAATCTCTTCAGAAGTATACACACTATCAGAAATCACTGTATAGAATGAGAATTCAAGTATAAAATTAAGCTGAGAGATCTATCAGAGCTATTAAGCTTTAATAATAACTGAAAAAATAATACTATAATCAGCTGATTAAGTCAGATATAATTATATTATCAGATTAAATATAAACTCATAGATAGATAGTTAACAGAATTTTAATAAGTCTTAAGATCTGCTGTGTTTCTATATAGAAAAGTAAAGTTATTATAAATAATTAATAAAAAGATAAATCTCACAGATCTGAAGTAATATTCATTTCTATAAATATAAAATAAGTTTTTCAAATAAATCTTATATAACTTTGAGAAAGTGAATATATAAAATAAGTATTATAAATACTTCACTGAGTGTAGATAAGTATGTAATTTTATATTATACTTTATATACTTTAACTTACACTATCTTATATTAAATAAAGAGCTTTCAACATCTTTCTATTTATAGATCTTTATTCATGATCTTATATCTGAGTTAAGAGTGAAATGAAAATACTTAATCTTATAATTAGATATAGTGAAAGAAGTATATAACATTCTTATTATATAGAAATAAGTAAGTTAATTATAATAGAAAATACTGTAATTAAGTATATTTCAATAAAGAACAGATAATCAGACTTCTATAATACAAGTTATATATCTGAATATAATGAATCTAGATCTGAATGTCATTACTAAAGTATTGAATTTCTTAAAAAAGAGATTCTCTGAGTGAAAATCTTGATATTATAAGTATTAAGCTTGCTTTAACTGCAGATATTAAAATCATGATATAAAAGATTACACATAGTATACACAGTTAAGAGAAGTAAGAGAGTTAAAAAACTAGCAGAATCAATGAGCTCAGAGACACTTACTAATATTCTATAAAAAGTCTTTAAAGTGAAAGAGATGTTTATATTAAAAGACTCTCTGAATTCTATGAATATTAAGAGAAAGCAGGCTTCTGACTGAGATACAGATGAGAATGAAGCAGATACTTATCTTAATATCTTAAGATCTGAAATATTAATGTATAAGAGATACTTGAATAAGAATTAAGAGATAACTGTAAAAGTATTAACAGATATAGAAGCTTCTATATAATATATTAATAATTATATAATCTGAAGACTGAAAGAGATCTGCTGAGTAAAGAATTTTCAATATATAAGATTATTTAATAACTGATATTTAATATTACTTATAAGAGTAAGAGTTCTCTTACACTTTAAAGAATGATCTTGCTATATTTGAGTGTAAGAGCTGCAGAACATGAAATACAATCTTATTCTCAGACTTAATTGATTTCAAAGATTCAATTCACAGATTTAATAATGTACATGTCATATATAATTAATCAATAGAAAGAAAACAGTTCATATAATTCTATTAACTAATATGAGAAGAACATTTCATATCTCTGATATAGAAGAGTTAAATCTGCTTACATATTAACAAGTAAAAAGAATGATTTATAAGATCTTATTTAAAAGCATTCTGTATATTATACAGAACTCAGAAGCAGAGAAAATCAAGATAAAGAATATGTAGAAGAACAAGTATATGAAGAAGCTTTTAAAGAAGTATGAAAAGATCTTCTGAACAGATCTTTCATCAGAATTACTGTCAGAATAAGAATTTATACATAAGATTGATATAAGAGATGCAAAATCAGTTAATCAGAATGCATACTCTCTGTTATAAATACATCTTAAAGAACAGAAGTATCAGATCACAGATCTTCTAGAATGTAATCTTATATAATTCTCATTAAGTACATGAGACTTTCCAGTTCTATTCATGAAAAAGATGAAGAGAAAGTGACAGATGTGTATTAATTATTAAGCACTTAATAAGCTTATAATTAAGAATGAATATTCACTGCTATAAATTCAATAACAGTTGAATATAGTTGAAAATATCTGATATCTATCAAAGATTAATCTTCTCTCAGAATACTGATAAATCTGTATAAATAAACTGTCAGTTCTGTAAACTGTATTTAATATATAATGAAGAAAGTTCAAATTTCTGATAATATTATTCAGTCTGATAAATATATCTATTATCTTTTAAATAATAATGAATATAATTCTTTATAAATAAAATAAAACCTCATATCTTATATATCTTAATAATATTCTAGTCTTTTCAAACTTATATAATAAATATCTGAAGTATCTTAATGAAGTGCTTATAACTCTGACAGAGTATAAGCTTTATATTAAATTAATAAAGTATATGTTTGAAACAGAAGAGTTGAAGTTTATAGAATATATAGTGAGTGATGACTGTATACACCTTATTTCAGAGAAATTGAATGTCATAGTAAATTAATCATGACTGAGAAATATATATCATATACAATAGTTTCTTGAGTTAATCTCATATTATCACAGATTTATCAAGAATTTCATATAAATATCTGCATCACTCTTAGATCTCTTAAGAGAAATAAATGCAAATCTGTAAAAGAAGAAGTTTCATTCAATTATCTAACATATTATATATAAAGAGGCTTTTCTCACACTGAGAAAATGTATAATAATATTCTCAGTATTTATTCAATCAGATCATAATAAATGTTTCTACATTAAGACAGATATATCTGAATGAGCTATCAGAGACACTCTTCTACAGATGAGTAAGAATAGCAAGCTGCATCTGATGATATACAATGATAGAAAACTATCAGATACTGAGTTTAATTACTCAGTGTATGAAAAGAAATTACTAGTAATTAAACACATACTGATATTATGAAATAGATATATTAATAACAGATATACAATAACAGTGATCACAGATTATAAAAGTCTTATCTATCTATAATTAATAATAAAATCTTTCAAACACTTAGTATATTAAATCTCAGAGTTTTAAGCATATAATCTACATATTAAATACTGAAAGAGATCAGACACTGTGATACCTGATATAATCAGTTACAGACTTAATTTCATGAGTGAGAATTCTGTAAATCAGATATAAGAGAAGTTCATATTAAATGTACTGAGAGAGTATAAGAAATCAGAATAAGTGAATGTAATAATTTCTCATTTGAAGAATGATAAAATGTTAAATAATAAATATCTTATAAGAGTAGTAGAAGAGATACTTCTGAACTTCAAGCTAGAAAAATTGAAAAATAATATTATGCTTTATTATTATTATTATTATTATTCTTCAATTATAGATGTATGCAGTCAGAGACTATGACATCTACCTGAGAATCTTTAGTTCTCAGGGTTTTTCCTATATCTATAGAGTCAACTATTATACATTTATCAATTTCAAATATGCAAAATCAGAAAATTCCAGCCCAGAATACAAAAACTGTTTACAAATTGCAGTATTTCAACACCTTCTGATAGTTTGAAATCATTTGAAAATATTATGACAAAAGAAAAGAGAACATAGTCTTAAAGATAGACACATTAAATAAATAGAGAAAAGAACAGAAGAAAACAAGTACAGTAAAGAGAGACTATAACAAAACAAAATTATTAAAAGATGATGTATAGCTGTTTTAACAGACTATATCTAGTCAATTTCCACCTCTTCATATTCAGATACTTCTGAATTCAGCCATTTTCTTGTAGCTGCTCTAGTTTCTGATAGAAAGTCTATTAAGTATTTAGTTCCTGTCTCAGTTGAGAATAAGAACCTCATATTTAATTGATTTAAATCATACTTCTTCTTTAATCTGACTCTGAGACTATTGTATAATGCACAATGCATTACAATATGCTCAGGATTTTCATTCACATTGCAGAATGAGCACTCTGTTGAATCAAATCTATCATCAAATCTTTGTATATAAGATTTGAAATAACCATGTCCTAGTTTCAGCTGAATTATAGATGAGAATATTTTCTTTTTACATTTAATTGAACAAGATTTCCACTTTGGTTTTGTCTCAAATCTTGAATAATGTATACTCTTCTTTTGTTTCTGCCAGCTTTCATTTCACTTGTTTAAACAAGATTCTTTTATCTTTCTTTTTATGAAAGACCAGGACACTGTTTTTTGAATAGATCTGCTTAATTCTGAACCCTTTTTTGCAGCTGAATCAGCCAATTCATTGCCATGAATATTCATATGAGCAGGAACTCAATGCAGATGAATTATCAGTTTTAATATTCTTCTCTTTTGAATTTTCAAAACAGAGTTTAAAATCAGTTCAAGATTCATTTGATCATTATGAATCTGACTATTTCTAAGTCTTTTTAAAGCAGCTTGACTATCAGAGAATATTCATGCCTCTTTCAAATCATTTCCTCTTTTATAAGATTTTATTTCAATGAGTTTGAAAGCTTTCACTATTACAAATAGTTCAGCATCAAAGACTTCAGATTCACAGCCTAAATTTCAGAAATCTGAGATAAAATTAATATTATCTTCAGTATAAGCAATGTCTGCGCCTAATCTATTCAAATTCTCATTTTTTGAGTCATCTGAGTAGATCAGAATAGAGTCTTTTATATTAATTGTAGAGATCTTCTTCAAATGCTGTTCATATTCTCTCTCTTTAGATAGTTCACTTATTTGTAAGTCTATGAGAGATTCCAGCTTTTCTCTTCAGAGAGATAACTTCTCATGATCAATTTTCTCAACATTTAATGAAGAAAATTGATTCTTAATAAGTGAACATAGTCTATACAGTTGAGAGGGCATTTTCTTTAAAGTATTATTCTCATTTCAATCAAGAAATCTATTTCAATCCAGTTCATTTCCTGAGTTAACTGATGGAAATGAAGAAGAGACTCTTTCTCTGATTATATGATTTGAGCTCATCTTCATGACTCTCAGAGCATAGTTCATACAGGCCTTTTCAAATTGAATAGCAGAAGGTGGAATTGAAGCTTCAATTTCCATTGCTTTAATAGAAGATGACTTGAATGCTTTCAGAATTCTTCTCAAAGCTCTGTTTTGTAGACTTTGAAAGAGTTCAGTGAAGTTTCCTTGATTGTTTCATCAAACTTGAACTTCATAATCAGCTACTGAGGTAATACAGGCTATGTATAACTGTCTCATAGCCTGAAAGAATGGACCTCTCTCAGTATTTGATAGTCTGATTATACTATTCAGTAGTCTCTCTGCCTTGATGATTCTTTGTTGAATATGATATTTAAAATTCAGCTTGGAGTTTAATCATACTCCTAGCCATTTAACATTTAAACCGGGTTTAATCTCTTTATTCAAAAGAGTTAGACTTAGTTCTTTCTCATTAAACCTGGGAAAAAAGTGAATTAGCTCAGTTTTATTCATATCAAATTGAATTAGATTGATATCTGCTCTAACAAAGATTTCCTTTACTGCTTTCTCAATCACTTCTAAATTCTCTTTGATTGTCTTTGAACTGTAGAGTAGATCAATATCATCTACATAACTTGGAGATCTCACTATTTTCATCTCTCTATTCTTGAATAGATATGCAGTGTATATTGCAAATAAAACAGGTGAGATTGGAGATTCTTGTGATACTTCTATTTTTATCTCAGTTTTATCTTGTTTTCTTCCATCAAAGAATAGTTATATAATTCTTTTAGACATGAAACAATTGACTCATTTTATTAGAGAAAGTGACAGTTTTAACATCTTCAAAGTTTGAATCATCTTAGACTTTGACACATGATCAAATGCATCTTTTATATCAATAAAAACTGCAGTTGAGACCAGGCCTTCATACTTTGCTACTTGAACATCATGAATAACTGAGAGAACAGTATCAATTGCAGAACATTGTTTTCTATCTCTCATTTATTCATTAAATAGAAGAGAATCACTAATAGAGCTTATAAAAGATAATCTAGTAGCTATTATCTTTTCTAGAATTTTTCCTAAACAGTTCAACAGAGATATTACTCTATATGACTTAGAAATTGAAGTCTTTCTATTAGGTTTTGCAAGGATTACTTCAGTAGCTTCTCTCCAGCATTCAGGATGATAACCATTTTTTAAGAGAATGAAAAAGAGCTCAAAATATTCATTCTTCAAGTAGGAATATGTGTTTTGAATAATTGAGTGATTAATTGAATCAGGCCCTGCAGCAGTTTTAATTGAACTTGAGAATATTGCTGACTCTAGTTCATCATATGTAAGCTCAGGCCATTCCCAGTTATTTTCATCAATATATTCATGAAATGACATATTCTCCTCTTCTAAATGTGATGAGTTTTGGAAGAGAATTCTCATAAAAGCTTGACATTTTTCCTCAAAAGAATTTGCTGTATATAATTCATTCTGAAATTCATATTCTAAGGTTGGAAGCTTTGCTACACTTCTTGTTTTAGTATAGTTGAAGGCTTTGAAAACTTCTTTTCCTTGTGCTTCTTCAAGAAATTTGTTCCAGCAATCTGTTTTGGCTTTTTTAATATCTGAAAGATATTCATTTTGAAAAGCTTTGAACTCTTCATCAGATATTAAGTGATTCTTCCAATCTCTCTTAGCAGTGACTAATTGCTTTCTTTTAGAAGTGATATTCTCATTCCACCAAGGTTTGGAATACTCAGAAGACTTTTTCTTTGGAATATTTTCTTCAATACTTGTTAGAAGGATAGATGTAATCAGCTTTGCTCTATTCTCAAGCATTTCATTTGATATATCTTGACTTTGATTTCAATAGAGCTCACTCTGTCTTTCAGATTTCAGCTGTTTTACTTATTCTTCAACTGCTTTTCAATCAGCTTTATCAAAGTTATACTGATTAGAGAGAAGAGGATTTTCACTTCTTTGTTTTTCACTCAGTTCAATATCAAATTGAATGATCTCATGACCTGATCCTGAGGTTTCATTTGAATCAATAAACCAGTTTATAAGTCTTTTTTCAATTAGATTTTGTGACATGAAAGTTAGATCTATAATAGATTTCTGTTTCATGCCTTTTCTAAAGAATGTTTGTTGATCAGACTTGTTAACTAAATCTATTGAATGCTCAAAAGTTCATTCAACCAGGTTATCTGCTCTTACTGGTCTTGTGCACTCTGGAGTTGCATTGTCTCAGCTGTTGTGC
>NW_003101673.1:1494261-1495288 GCF_000003855.2 Blastomyces gilchristii SLH14081
GATGCAAAATCAGTTATCAGAATGCATACTCTCTGTTATAAATACATCTTAAAGAACAGAAGTATCAGATCACAGATCTTCTAGAATGTAATCTTATATAATTCTCATTAAGTACATGAGACTTTCCAGTTCTATTCATGAAAAAGATGAAGAGAAAGTGACAGATGTGTATTAATTATTAAGCACTTAATAAGCTTATAATTAAGAATGAATATTCACTGCTATAAATTCAATAACAGTTGAATATAGTTGAAAATATCTGATATCTATCAAAGATTAATCTTCTCTCAGAATACTGATAAATCTGTATAAATAAACTGTCAGTTCTGTAAACTGTATTTAATATATAATGAAGAAAGTTCAAATTTCTGATAATATTATTCAGTCTGATAAATATATCTATTATCTTTTAAATAATAATGAATATAATTCTTTATAAATAAAATAAAACCTCATATCTTATATATCTTAATAATATTCTAGTCTTTTCAAACTTATATAATAAATATCTGAAGTATCTTAATGAAGTGCTTATAACTCTGACAGAGTATAAGCTTTATATTAAATTAATAAAGTATATGTTTGAAACAGAAGAGTTGAAGTTTATAGAATATATAGTGAGTGATGACTGTATACACCTTATTTCAGAGAAATTGAATGTCATAGTAAATTAATCATGACTGAGAAATATATATCATATACAATAGTTTCTTGAGTTAATCTCATATTATCACAGATTTATCAAGAATTTCATATAAATATCTGCATCACTCTTAGATCTCTTAAGAGAAATAAATGCAAATCTGTAAAAGAAGAAGTTTCATTCAATTATCTAACATATTATATATAAAGAGGCTTTTCTCACACTGAGAAAATGTATAATAATATTCTCAGTATTTATTCAATCAGATCATAATAAATGTTTCTACATTAAGACAGATATATCTGAATGAGCTATCAGAGACACTCTTCTACAGATGAGTAAGAATAGCAAGCTGCATCTGATGATATACAATGATAGAAAACT
>NW_003101673.1:1496574-1532842 GCF_000003855.2 Blastomyces gilchristii SLH14081
GAAAAGTGGGTCAGACTGTTTCAATTGAGAGTTTATAATCTATTTTCAAATGAAAAGTTGGTCAGACTGTTTCAGTTGAGAGATTATTAGTCTATTATTATTATTATTATTATTCTTCAATTATAGATGTATGCAGTCAGAGACTATGACATCTACCTGAGAACTTTAGTTCTCAGGGTTTTTTCTATGTCTGTAAAGTTAACTATTATACATTCATCAATTTCAGATATGCAAAATTAGAAAATTCCAGCCCAGAATACAAAAACTGTTTACAAATTGCAGTGTTTTAACATCTTTTAATACTTTGAAACCATTTGACAATATCATGACAAAAGAAAAGAGAAAAAGAACACAGTCTCAAAGATAGACACATTAAATAAATAGATAGAAAGAAATTGAAAGAAAAAGATAAAGAAAAAGATAGAGTAAAGAGAGACTATAACAAAACAAATTATTAAAAGAGAGTGTATAGCTGTTTTAACAGACTATATCTGATTAATTTCCTCCTCTTCATACTCAGATAATTCTGAATTTAGCCATTTTCTTGTAGCTGCTTGAGTTTCTGATAGAAAGTCTATTAAGTATTTAATTCCTGTCTCAGTTGAGAATAAGAATCTCATATTTAATTGATTTAGATCATACTTCTCTTTCAATCTGGCTCTGAGACTATTGTATAATGCACAGTGCATTACAATATGCTCAGAATTCTCATTTGTATTGCAGAATGAGCATTCTATTGAGTCAAATCTATCATCAAATCTTTGTATATAAGATTTGAAATAGTCATGTCCTAGTTTCAGCTGTATTATAGATGAGAATATTTTCTTTTTACATTTAATTGAACAAGATTTTCACTTGAGTTTTGTTTCAAATCTTGAATAATGTATACTCTTCTTTTGTTTCTGCCAGCTTTCATTCCACTTGTCTAAACAAGATTCTTTTATTTTTCTCTTTATAAAAGACCAGGACATAATTTTTTGAATAGATCTGCTTAATTCTGCACCCTTTTTTGCAGCTGAATCAGCCAATTCATTACCATGAATATTCATGTGAGCAGGAACTCAGTGTAGATGAATTATCAGCTTTGATGTTCTTCTCTTTTGAATTTTCAAAACAGAGTTTAAGATCAGTTCAAGATTCATTTGATCATTATAAATCTGACTATTTCTAAGTCTTTTTAAAGCAGCTTGACTATCAGAGAATATTCATGCCTCTTTCAAACAATTTCCTCTTTTATGAGATTTTATTTCAATGAGTTTGAAAGCTTTCACTATTGCAAATAGTTCAGCATCAAAGACTTCACATTCAGAGCCTAGATTTCAGAAATCTGAGATAAAATTAATATTATCTTCAGTATAAGCAATGCCTGCGCCTAATCTATTCAAGTTCTCATTTTTTGAGCCATCTGAATAAACCAGAATAGAGTCTTTTATATTGATTGTAGAAATTCTCTTCAAATGCTGTTCATATTCTTTCTCTTTTGATAGTTCACTTATTTATAAGTCTATAAGAGATTCAAGCTTTTCTCTTCAGAGAGATAACTTCTCATGATCAACTTTTTCAACATTTAAAGAAGAAAATTGATTTTTAATCAGAGAGCATAGTCTGTACAGTTGAGAAGACATTTTCTTTGAAGAATTATTTTCATTTCAATCAAGAAATCTATTCCAATTCAGTTCATTTCCAGAGTTAATTGATGAAAATAAAGAAGAGACTCTTTCTCTGATTATATGATTTGAGCTCATCTTTACAACTCTCAGAGCATAGTTCATACAGGCCTTTTCAAATCTAATAGCAGGAGAAGGAATTGAAGCTTCAACTTTCATTACTTTAATAGAAGATGATTTGAATGCTCTCAGAATTCTTCTCAAGACTCTGTTTTGCAGACTTTGAAAGAGTTCAGTGAAATTCCCTTGATTATTTCATCAAACTTGAACTTCATAATCAGCTACTGATGTAATACAGGCTATATATAACTGTCTCATAGCCTGGAAGGATAGACCTCTCTCTGTATTTGATAGTCTGATTATGTTATTCAATAGTCTTTCTGCCTTGACAGTTCTTTGTTGAATGTGATATTTAAAATTCAACTTGAAGTTTAACCATACTCCTAATCATTTGACATTTACACTGAGTTTAATCTCTCTATTTAAAAGAGTTAGAGATAGTTCTTTCTCATTGAGTCTAGAAAAGAAATGAATTAACTCAGTTTTATTCATATCAAATTGAATTTGATTGATATCTACTCTAACAAAGATTTTCTTTGCAGCTTCTTTAATTACTTTCAAATTCTCTTTGATAGTTTTTGAGCTGTAGACTAGACCAATATCATCCACATAACTCAGAGATCACACTATTCTCATATTTCTATTTTTGAATAGATATGCAGTGTATATTGCAAATAAAATGAGTGAGATTGAAGATTCCTGTGATACTCCTATTTTTATCTCAGTCTTGTCTTGTTTCATTCCATCAAAGAAGAGTTATATAATTCTTTTAGACATAAAACAGTTAACTCATTTTATTAGAGAAAGTGGCAGTTTTAATATCTTCAATGTCTGAATTAACTTTGACTTTGAAACATGATCAAATGCTCTCTTTATATCAATAAAAACTGCAGTTGAGCCCAGATCCTCATGTTTTGCTATTTGAATATCATGAACAACTGAGAGAACAGTGTCAATTGCAGAACACTGTTTTCTATCTCTCATTTATTCACTGAATAAAAGAGAATCATCTATAGAGCTTATAAAAGATAGTTGAGTAGCTATTATCTTTTCTAAAACCTTTTCTAAACAGTTCAATAGAGATATTACTCTATATGACTTAGAAATTGAAGTTTTTCTATTAGGTTTTGCAAGAATCACTCCAGTGGCTTCTCTCCAGCATTCAGAATGATATCCATTTTTCAAGAGATTGAAAAAGAGCTCAAAATATTCATTCTTTAAGTAGGAATATGTATTTTGAATAATCAAGTGATTAATTGAATCAGGACCTGCAGCAGTTTTAACAGAACTTGAGAAGATAGCTGACTCTAATTCATCTTGTGTAAGATCAGGCCATTCCCAGTCATTTTCATCAATGTAGTTGAGAAGTGATATATTCTCTTCCTCTGAATCTGAATCTGAGTCTGATGAGTTCTGAAAGAGAATTCTCATGAAAGCTTAACATTTTTTCTCAAAAGAGTTTGCTGTATATGATTCATTCTGAAACTCATATTCTAAGGCTGGAAGTTTTGCTACACTTCTTGTTTTAGTATAGTTAAAAGCTTTAAAAATTTTCTTCTCTTATGCTTCTTCAAGAAATTTATTCCAGCAGTCTGTTTTAGCTCTTTTGATATCTGAAAAATATTCATTTCTGACAGCTTTGAACTCTTCATCAGATATTACATTATTTTTTCAATCTCTTCTAGCAGTAGCTAATTCTTTTCTTTTAGATGAGATATTCTCATTTCATCAAGGTTTTGAATACTCAGAAGATTTTCTTTTTGAAATATTATCTCTAACACTTGTTAGAATAATAGATGTAATAAGCTTCACTCTATTCTCAAGCATTTCATTTGAGATATCTTGACCAGAATTTCAATATAGCTCATTCTGTCTTTCAGATTTTAGCAGTTTTATGCTTTCTTCAACTGCTTTTCAATCAGCTTTTTCAAAGTTATACTGATTAGAGAGAAGAGAATTTTCACTCATTTGTTTTTCACTCAGTTCAATATCAAATTGAATAATCTCATGATCTGATTCTGATGTCTCATTTGAATTAATAAATCAGTTTACAAGTCTTCTTTTCATTAGATTTTGTGACATGAAGATTAGATCTATAATAGACTTCTGTTTCATACCTTTTCTAAAGAATGTTTGTTGATCAGACTTATTAACCAAATCTATTGAATGCTCAAAGATTCATTCAACTAGATTATCAGCTCTCACTGCTCTCTTGCATTCTGAATTTCATCAGAGATGATGTGCATTGAAATCTTCTGCAATTATAGAGTTTCTTGATGAAGTTATGTTCAGAAATCCTCTATCAATTGTTCAGATATTGTTATTTTTCTTCAATGACTTTTCATTATAGATATTTATGAGCTGTATAGTATCAAACTCATTTTCTTTATCTATAATATCACACACCAGAATATCAGGGTCAGACATGATATCAAATCTTAGATTAAATTGATATCTTGATCTCTTTCTTTCATAGATCACTACTCTTGACTTTATCTCAGACTTTTGAGGTAAAAAGCAGTAGTAGCTTGAATGAGAAATAACATATTTTTACTCAGCATCAAAATTTGGCTCCTGAAGCAGTATAAAATCAACTTTTTATTCAAATGCAATTTGAAGACAAGAATAAATACAATTTGAGTTTCTATCCACATTATTTTGAATAAATGTGATTTTTAAAGAGTTTTTAAACTTTTTTTGTTGTTTTTGTTGTATATTCATACTAAAAGAGAGTAGAGCAGAATCTAATCACTATCATCAGATAGTAGATTATAACTGTTCTGAAAAGTAGGAATCTCAACTGCTTGTATTATATCTAGTTTATCATCAGAGTCATTTCTCAATTCTCTAATCTTAACAGGAGTTTGAGAATTCAAGTTCTGTTTACATTTAGCTGAAGAGTTAGAGTTTGAAGACTTAGATAGTTGAGAGTTTCTTCTTTTTGAGCTTACAGTTGTGAGTTTACTGGCTTGACTCTTCTCTTCAGTTCTAGATTGACTTTGAGCTTCATCTTTTCTCCAGTTCTTTTGAGTTCTAGAAGTAAACATACATTCTTTTGAGCTAGATGCATGTTTTTCTTTGCAATTAGAGCACTTAAGCAGAGTATATTGACAAATTTCATCTCTTTTTGAGCATGTTTCACATTTATGCTCACTAGTTTTGTGATCTCTGGCACAGAATGCATATTTTGAGTCTCTAAAACATGAGATTGCAAAGTATTCATATCTTTGATAGTTTGAACACTGTGTTTGAGCTTTGAGATTCATCCTTGAGTCTTTGTATTCATGAACTCTCATTTTCAAATCTGCTACTCTTACTTCAGAGATCTTTGACTGTTCAAGTGTTTTTGTATATACTAGAACAGAGGCATTTCTCCTGCTTTGTCTGAACTTAATTGAATTTAGTCATACAGGCTTCTTTCTCAGTTGAATAGAGTTGTATTCTTTCAATTCATTTTTGAGAAGTAGCATTTCTTCTTCACAGTCAAAAATTTCAACTGAAATATTATGAAGAATGAATTTGTCTCACTTTTCATCTCTTTCAGATAGAATTGTTGTGTTTAACAAAGATTCTACTGCTGACTTTCAGAGATTCTCATTCTGAATAAGGAATTCAGCACTGAATTCAGACATTGTAGTCAGAATGATGGAGTTTTCAAAGAATGATGATTCAATTGAAGCTATAACTGGTTTTTGAACTTCAATATCAGTCATCAACTGAGAAAAGAACTGCTGATTAATTTCATTTCTGATTCTGAAAATGAGATTTGAGTTTAGCTTGTTTCTTTGCAGAATGTCCTGATTTGAGACTTTAAGAATAAGTCTTCTATTTCTGAAGATTTGAAAGTTTTTCTCTTTTTGCATTTTCTTTTTCACTTTTCTATGAATAGAGACATGAGCAGTATTCTTCTCAGTTTTCTCAGGATTTTGAGCAGGTTTTGAGATAGCAGATTTAGAGACAGCAGATTTAGAGGCAGCAGATTCAGCTGCTTAAGCATATGTTTTCTTCTGATTCAAAGAAGGAGAAGAAGAAGAAGTAGAAAAGAAAGAAGAGCAAACTGAAGAGTCAGTGATTGTATTAGAAATTTTCAAAGTTTTTTGAACTGTGTTTGAAATTCTAAGTTTGAACTTGATCACTTTCTGTAGTTGTCTAGCCTGAGCATGAAGAATTAACAGAACTTCTTCATTCATCTCACTCAGACACTGCTTTTCAAGAATTTTACTTGCTTTTTCAAGTTCCTGTATTTCAAGAACTTGTTATTTCTCTATCTCTTCTTTCTTTCTTCTCTTCAGAATTTCAATCTCAGGAATAGCATTTAAGAAAGCATCTTTCTTCACAACAACTGAGTGTACTTTTGAACTCATTATTCTTACTCAATGAAAAGTTGGTCAGACTAATTCAATTGAGATATTTATTAAACTCTTTTTGAATTGAAAAGTTGGTCAGACTGTTTCAATTAAGAGGTTTCTAAGTCTGTTTTCAATTGAAAAGTTGGTCAGACTATTTCAAAAGAAGAATTGCAGACTTTTGTGTATAAAACACCTGATTTTTTTCACACTAGTTCAGTAACTAGATTAGATTTTTGAAGAGAATCTAATAAACTAAAATTAATTTTTAAGATAAATCAATAAAATCTTTATAATCTCTTTCTTAGAATACAATGAGGAAAAGTATGATATCAATTGATAGTAAATCAGATGATATGACAGTTTTTGAGAGAAAAACTGATAAAAAATAAATCAATTTTTTGAAGAGAAATTGATTAAAACTATTCAATTTTATTCTAAATTATTCAATTCTTCTCACACAACAGGTGTGCAACTCAAATCAGTTAATAAAGAGTGTAAAAAAGAATTAAGTATTAATGAAAGCTCTTCAGTCACTGAAAAAGTAATTCTTACTTAAAAGAATATAAAATTATGACAGAAAACAACTCTGTTTTTAATTCTTTGTAAGAATATTGTGTAAAACTCAGAGAAAAACACCTTACTTTTTTAAGAGAAGTAAAAAACTATTTCTAAAATCTTTTTTTTTTGCATTAACTGCTGCAGAAGAATGAGATAGAAACTGCTAAGATATGCACTACTGTATATTCTCTATCAAGACTTTCCCTCTTCAGAGTCTTGATATTATAGAGAATATAAGTCTGTTTCTATATGATAATATAAATATTGTCAGCGGGATGTAGAGGAACTGGTTATTTATATCTCAAAATAGAAGACTTTGTCAATGATTATATCAATATAGAGTTAATTCTCAAATTCAATAGAAACCTAGTGTTGCTGTTCTCAATCTCTTGCAGAATCTATTGAATATTGAGGTATTAAAACTAGATTTAATATATCTCACTGTGCAGGGATCAAAGGCTCAGTCAGACCTTGGGGTATACTGATTTTATAGTTGTCGTGTCTGCCGATTATGTATTGAATACAGTTGCTGAGGTATCTTTTTGTACTTTTCTGTCGGGGATGGGCCAGATTGAGAGGGGTGGTACGAGGGCGAGACTTGGTGTTGATGTCCAGATACACTGAAGACAGACCGTGGAGGTTGCACTTCAGAAGTGGCTGTTGGTTATGTGCTTGATATTATCGCCGAGGTATCTTTTTGTATTTTTCTGCCGGGGATGGGCCAGATTAGGAAGGGCGGTACAACGGTGGGACTTGGTGTTGGTGTTTTGGAACATCAAAGATGGACAGGGTTTTCGCGGAGGTCACTCCTCAGATATCTCCACAACTACAGATCGGGGATCTTCCAAAATTGAGAAGATTGGTGCATATGGCTAGGTCTCTTCACCTTACAATTTGTATGGCAATTTGGCCCGGGGTTGTGGTGTGGTAGGGGAGAATGGGGGATAATCCCACGCAGGAGTTCCGAACGACGTCTGGTTCATGTTTGGCTGGATAACTCCACCACCACACGGGGTATGCGGTCGGCGATGGGGTCAGAATGCTCGTATGATCGAGGGCTTTTCGATGGATCTATCGGCGGGTTCTTATTCGAAAAATTGAGCGAGTTCGTGGTGGAGCGGTTGATCTGTCTTGACAATTGACAGTGATTTATTAGTCTATTTTCAATTGAAAAGTTGGTCAGACTGTTTCAAAAGAAGAATGAAAGACTTTTGTGTATAAAACACCTGATTTTTTTCACACTAGTTCAGTAACTAGGTTAGATTTTTGAAGAGAATCTAATAAACTAAAAGTGATTTTTAAGATAAATCAATAAAATCTTTATAAACTCTTTCTTGGGATACAGTGAGGAAAAGTATGATATCAATTGATAATAAATCAGATGATATGACAGTTTTTGAGAGAAAAACTGATAAAAAATAAGTTAATTTTTTGCAGAGAAATTGATTAAAACTATTCAATTTTATTCTAAATCATTCAATTCTCCTCACACAACAAGTATACAACTCAAATCAGTTAATAAAGAGTGTAAAAGAGAATTAAGTATTAATGAAAGCTCTTCAGCTACTGAAAAAGTAATTCTTAAAAGAATATGAAATTATGACAGAAAACAACTCTGTTTTTAATTCTTTGTAAGAATATTGTGTAAAACTCAGAGAAAAACACCTTACTTTTTCAAGAGAAGTAAAAAACTATTTCTAAGATCTTTTTTTTTTATTGCATTAACTGCTGCAGAAGAATGAGATAGAAACTGCTAAGATATGCACTACTGTATACTCTCTATCAAGACTTTCCCTCTTCAGAGTCTTGATATTATAGAGAATATAAGTCTGTTTCTATATGATAATGTAAATATTGTCAGCAGGATGTAGAGGAACTGGTTATTTATATCTCAAAATAGAAGACTTTGTCAATGATTATATCAATATAGAGTTAATTCTCAAATTCAATAGAAATCTAGTGTTGCTGTTCTCAATCCCTTGCAGAATCTATTGAATATTGAGGTATTAAAACTAGATTTAATATATCTCACTGTGCAGGGATCAAAGGCTCAGTCAGACCTTGAAGTATACTGATTTTATAGTTGTCATGTCTGCCGATTATGTATCGAGTACAGTTGCTGAGGTATCTTTTTGTACTTTTCTGTCGGGGATGGGCCAGGTTGAGAGGGGTGGTACAAGGGTGAGACTTGGCGTTGATGTCTAGATACGATACGCTGAAGACAGACCACGGAGGTTGCACTTCAGAAGTGGCTGTTGATTATGTGCTTGATATTATCGCCGAGGTATCTTTTTGTATTTTTCTGCCGGGGATGGGCCAGATTGGGAAGGGCGGTACGAGGGTGGGACTTGGCGTTGGTGTTTTGGAACATCAAAGATGGACAGGGTTTTCGCGGAGGTCGCTTCTCAGATATCTCCACAACTACAGATTGGGGATCTTCCAAAATTGAGAAGATTGGTGCATATGGCTAGGTCTCTTCACCTTACAATTTGTATGGCAATTTGGCCCGGGGTTGTGGTGTGGTAGGGGAGAATGGGGGATAATCCCACGCAGGAGTTCCGAACGACGTCTGGTTCATGTTTGGCTGGATAACTCCACCACCACACGGGGTATGCGGTCGGCGATGGGGTCAAAATGCTCGTATGATCGAGGGCTTTTCGATGGATCTATCGGCGGGTTCTTATTCGAAAAATTGAGCGAGTTCGTGGTGAAGCGGTTGAATATTATGCTTTACTGTAATCTAGAATATACAGAAGCTCTCTATCTAGAATCTTTATTTAAACATGACTTGATAACTTATATATACAAGAAATTCAGTCACTTAGAAAGCTCTGAACTTATAAGTATACTTAAATTAAGAGTATACTGACTAAGTATGACTGAGAATATTCAGACATACACTTATAAGTGTTTAAATTATCAGATCATGAAAGAATCTAAGAAAGAATTAGAATGTGAGAAAGTGTATTATTAGATAAAGTGTATGATATAATCATTTAAACAATGAGAGATAAATCTTATAGATATATTACTATAAATATTAAATGAAAATTAATGAATAATCACTGCTATTAATTACACTACTGACTGATTAGTTATGAAAGCAGTTTCAGAGATAATAGAGAAGATAGTAATAAAGTTTCTATACAATGAGATCTATATTAACTATAAAATACTGTATGAGATTTTAACTAATAACAGTGTAAATCTTATAGAAGAAGTAGTGAGGCATTTCATAAGCCAGTTACAGACAAGATATTATAGAACAACATCATATCACTCAAGAATAAACAGAAAAGTGAAATGCTTGAATGAAATCTTGAATAATATACTGATAAAATATCTAGTGCGCAAGTCTACAAGATTATGAGATGAATATCTCAGTCAGACACTATTAGTCACATGAATTCAGCAGTATGCAGTCTTCAAGTGTTTATCATTCTATCTATTATATGAATTGCATCCGCGCATTCTGAAGAATGCTTCAGAAAAAGTGAGAGAGAGAACAGCAGTTGCAGACACAACAGTTGCAGATGCAACAGTTATAAACATAGCAGAAACAGCAGTTGCAGATGCAGCAGTCACAGATGCAGAACTAAGATTGAAGAAGATCAGTCACACACATGCAAAAGCTAACAAGTTACTTCTGAATTAAGTAATTCAATTGAAAAGAATACAAGACTCACTAGTTAAGAAATCAAGTCTTAAGATGAGAACATGAGTTCTTGTATATAATGAGAGTTCTGAGAAGTTTGAATCTAGATAATTTAAGTTATATAAAATACTTAAATCACATTCTCTGAGAATATACATATTGAAAGAACCAGAGAAATAGATCTTATATAACTTAATAAATAATTCATATCTTATAAAAGCAAAGATACAAGATCTGAGTGAATTATGATTATTCACAGCACTATCATCAGTATTGAAAAAGAAGAGACTTATAATTAAAAAGTCTCATAAAGTAAGAGAAATCATAGACACTTACAAATCAGATGATCTCACTTATTCTAATCTTTTCACAATTATAAGAAAAGAATGAGAAGAAATGAAGAAATCAGATAAATATCACACTTTAATAAGTGATGAGACTGTAGTCAGTCATATAATAATATACTGCAGATAGTAAGTGTAATAAAGTAAAGAGTAGTCTCAAAGCAGCAGACTTATATATGAGTCAGATTGTAGAAGAAAAAGAAATTCAGAGTTAAATTCAACTGTTTATATCAGTTTAATTATGAAGATAACAGAGAATGAATCATCTGAAATATTTATGAATATATAAGATCAAGTCATCTTAATCTCTGAGAATGCTCAGAGATTGAGTGATATTAGTTTCAATAAGTTATTCACTGTAGTAATCTGAGCAGATGAAGAGAGACAGTATAATATATAAGATAGAATCACAAAAGATGAAAGCTGCTGAATCTAGTCACTGAACACTGTACTATATAGAGATTATATAAGAGTAGTAACTAGCAGACAAAGAAAAAGTATAAGAAAAGAAAAGAGATAATAGATTAATTATCAATTATAAGATTCAGCTGTAAAAGACAAATGTTATTATATACATCTCATTTATTTTCATATATTACATGTTAATCTATTTTCAATGTCATGTCATCTGAAAAATATTAAAAACAAAGAAAATCTCAAAACTCAAGATCTGTAAGAAATTTAAGAACTGTAAGCTACTCTTATAATAACACTGTATATGTCTCTGATTTCTCTACTGCTCTGTATACAATATTAATGTTATTTATCACAAGATTGACTGAAATACTAATATAAGAATGTGTATATATATACATAGAAAAATTGAAGAAGAGTGCAGAATCTGCAGAACTAGAAGTCAGAGTAGAGAGAACAGAGACAGAAGAAATAAAAGAAGAAGAAGGTACAGAATCAGACAAATAACAGTAGAAGTTATCTAAGACTGAACACTTATAACTCAGTGTATACACAATCTTCTCTGCAGAGAAGAAAGAAAAAGTGATGAGAGAAGCTTAAAAGTAGAAGAGAGTAGTCTCAGCAGCATTATTATCTTCAATTAAAATAATCTCTGACACTGAAGTAACTAAGAACTATTATTAGTATACAAAACTGTAAAGACAGAAGTAATAATTACTGAATGAATATTCACTGATCTTAGAATTGTACATATAATTACAACACACACAAGGCTTCTCAGAAAGAGAAAGAGAGACATGAGAGAATATAGAAAGCAGAATGCAGTGTGTAAACAGCTCATTTTCATAATAATATCTCAGATAAGATGTACAAGTCTCACATCTATGAGTGTAAAAGAGTATGATATCTGTATTTCTGTTTCTGAAAACATGAATATCTTTTATCTGTATCATGAAGTCAGATAACAGATGTTAGAGAATAGACTGATACAGATCTATTATTCTGAAGAAATTTATCAGAGTAAATATCTCTGTAATATTGAACTTTACAGTTATAAAAAGTTTCTTAATATCTGTGAATATCATAACTTCATGCATAATAAAACTCATAATAATTTTCTCTAAGAACAGAAAAATTAGCATCAGAAAGAAAAGATGAAAAAGAAAAAGACTTATAATTTCAACACTGTTGAAGAGAGAGATGATTCTCTGATATGAATAAATAATTATCTCATCACAAATATTTAAAATAAATATAATAATCAGTATTCATGACTGAGCTTCAGATAGTTATATTGTACACAGTCTTTATATAATAAATCATTCTAGAAATCAGTAAGAAGAGCAGAAGTGTATACACTGAGAAATATAATTTATTAAGTTTATACAATATCTTATTGAAATAGAGAGAGCTGATAATAAAAGCAGAGATGACAGAATCAGAGAGAGCAGAGGTAGCAGAAGTAGAAGAATCAGACACAGAGACAGAGATAGCAGAAGTGAGAGAATCAGACATAGAAGCAGATGTAGAAGATTGAGAGAGAGCAGCAGAGAAAGAAACAGAGAGAGCAGAGAGAAATGCAGAAGACTCAGTCACATATAATACAGACAATTTCTTTATTATTACATTCTTCATATTCTTGATCAATGATTCAATATTGTATTCACTATCATCAGCAGACACAGATCTGTTAACATATAAAGATTCTATATAAATAAAAACAAACATATCAGCATCTGTGTTCATGCAAAATTATTTCAGAAAACACAATCAGAAGTCTGCTGAGAAGAAAAAACAGTTAAGAGTGTATAAGAAGATGAAGAAGATGTATCATTCATGATAATACATTCTGACAATCATTAGAAGATAAACAAGTTCTGATTACATTTCATAATATATTACACTTACTGTTAATAAACTGTTCAGTATGAGTACTATAATGATGTTTGTTATGAGAATAGAGAATCATTGTCAGAAACATATACAATGTAATAGATAAACAGATAGAAAGAGTTAAACAGAAGAAGAAGTAGAAATCTTGAATAAGATAGTAATATTTATAATAATAATGATGAAGAAGATAATTGAAGAATGAGAAAAGTTAGTAAATAAGTGATGTAATATAGTGAAAGTTTCTTGATAAGAGTATATACAGAATGCTAGCTGAATCAAGAATAGATTATATAATTATGAAAACTAGTGACACACTAATTCACATGAAGCTAGAGCATACAATATAATCATGTGAGTGTGACTGAATCTGATGAGACAGAATGTAGTTTGAAAGAATATATAACTACTGAATAATAACACAGTCACTTCTGAACTTGCTTATGAATGTAAAGAGGCCATAGCAGCCATCAATTAATTTAGTGTACAGTATATAAGATGCCGGCGTACGCCTGTAATCGTACGCTGGCTCAAGCAACCTTTGAATCACAAAAGAATTAAAAACAGAGTTGTTTTCTATCATAATTTCACATTGTTTTAAGTAAGAATTACTTTTTCAGTGACTGAAGAGCTCTTATTAATACTTAATTCTTTTTTACACTCTTTGTTAACTGATTCAAGTTGTACACTTGTTATGTGAGAAGAATTAAATGATTTATAATTAAATTAAATAGTTTTAATCAATTTCTCTGTAAAAAATTAAATTATTTTTTATCAGTTTTTTCTCTCAAAAACTGTCATATTATCTGATTTATTATTAATTGATATTATATTTTTCTCACTGTATCTTAAGAAAGAGATTGTAAAGATTTTATTAATTTATCTTAAAAATCAGTTACAGTTTATTAGATTCTCTTCAAAAATCTAATCTAGTTACTGAACTAGTGTGAAAAAAAATCAGATGTTTTATATATAAAAGTCTTTCATACTTCTTTTGAAATAGTCTGACCAACTTTTCAATTGAAAATAGACTGATAAATCTCTCAATTGAAACAGTCTGAGCTGCTTTTCATTGAGTGAGAAAAATGAGTTTAAAAATACACTCAGTTGATGTGAAAAAAGATGCTTTCTCAGATACTATTCCTGAGATTGAAATTCTGAAGAGAAGAAAGAAAGAAGAAATAGAGAAATAACAAGTTCTTGAAATATAAGAGCTTGAAAAAGTCAGTAAAATTCTTGAAAAACAGTGTTTGATTGAGATAAATGATGAAGTTCTGTTAATTCTTCATACTCAGACTAGACAACTACAGAAAGTGATTAAGTTCAAGCTTGAAATTTTAAACACAGTTTAAAAAACATTGAAAATTTCTAGTATAATCACTGACTCTTCTTCATTGTTTTCTTTCTCAAATCAGAAAAAAACATATACTCAAGCAGCAGAATCTGCTCTTTCTAAATCTACTGTCTTAAAATCTGCTCAAAACTCTGGAAGTACTCAGAGAAAAAATACTCATACTTCTCTTTATAAGAGAAACAAGCTGAACTCAAATCTCATTTTTAAAATTAGAAATAAAATCAATCAGCAGTTCTTTTCTCAGTTAATATATAATATTAAAGTTCAAAAATCAGTTATAACTTCAATTGAGCTATATTTCTTTGAAAATTTCATCATTCTAACTGTAATATCTGATTTCAGTGTGAAATTTCTTATTAAGAATGAGAATATCTGAAAATCAGTAATAGAATCTCTGTTAAATACAATAATTCTATCTAAGAGAGATAAAAAGTGAGATAAATTCATTCTTTATAATATTTCAGTTGAAATTTTTAACTGTGAGAAAGAAATGCTACTTCTCAAAAATGAGTTAGAAGAATACAATTGTATTCAACTAAGAAAGAAGCCTGTATAGCTAAATTCAATTGAATTCAGAGAAATCAGAATCAATGTCTCTGTTTTAGTTTATATAAAAATACTTAAATAATTAAAAATCTCTGAAGTAAGAGTGACAGATTTGAAAATGAGAGTTCATAAATATAAAGACTCAAGAATGAATCTCAAAGCATAAATATAGTATTTAGACAGTCAAAGATATGAACACTTTGCAATCTCTTATTTCAGAGACTTAAAATGTGAATTCTGTGTCAAAGATTATAAAACTAGTAAGTATAAATGTGAAATATGCTTAAAAACAGATGAAATCTATTAATATACTCTGTTTAAATGCTCAAACTGCAAAGAAAAGCATGTATCTAGTTCAAAAGAATGCACATTTACTTCAAGAATTCAAAAGAACTGAAGAAAAGAAGAAGCTTAAAGTTAATCTAAAACTGAAAATAACAGTCAAGTTAGTAAATCTATAACTACAAGCTTAAAAAGAAGAAACTCTCAATTATCTAAATTCTCAAACTCAAATTCTTCAGCTAAATATAAACAGAATTTAAATTCTTAAATATCTGTTAAGATTAGAGAATTGAGAAATGACTCTGTTAATAAATTAGAAAGAATGTAAAGAGTTGAAATTCCTGTCTTTCAAAACAGTTATAATCTACTATCAGATAATAGTGATTGAATTCTACTCTATTTCTACTCTCTTTTAGTACAAATATATAACAAAAATAATAAAAAAAGTTTAAAAATTCTTTAAAAATCACATTTATTCAAAACAATGTGAATAGAAACTTAAATTATATTTTGTAAGAGGTCTACGCTGAATAGATCAGTATAATATTTATAGGTCTTATATAACAAAGTGAAAAATGATAGAGAAGAAAAGAAAGAGAAAGTATGAGAATCAGTAATCAGACTGAATATTTATACATGTATATAGTGACATACACAGTGAAACTTCAGAGTGGAAGAATAGAGGTTTTCATACATAGTGAAGCTTCAGAGCGGAAGAATAGAAATTTCATAGATTTTCAGTCAAGAATCAGTGACTGAGAATCAGAGTAATAGAAATCTGTGAAGTGTAATAGAATAGTCTATATAATTGATCAGGCATAGCTTATCACATTAGTTCTCTCCCTCTTTCTTGAATCTTGATTATATATAGCTCTCATCAGTCAAGGGCTGTGATCTCAGATAATGCAGAACTCAGAGTTCAGATTGAGTGATTGTAGTTAACTCATTTCACCAGATATTATCAGTCACAGTTATGAAATCTCTTATCAAGAATATCTTTAATCTCTTATTTAAGTTTATTATCTTCTTCTATGCTCTCTGACAGCTGTCAGTTGAAAGTCAGTTAAGAAGAAAATGAATCAGTGATAGTGTAGTGAAGCAAGCTTGTATGAAAGATATTATAAATCTCTGATAATATATTAAGATGATAGTTATAACTGTCTAGAACTTCTATCACTTTATACTTTGTATAATGATAATTCAGTGTGTGAGATGAATATATAATCTGTATATTCTTAAGAGTCAATCATATCAGATCTTCTATCTTATATTACTCAGCAGAGTCTCAGTGAACATTGATTTAATCTTCTTAATTCTGTTTAGCACTTATTATAAAGACTTCTACTTAATCACAGATATCTCAGAGTTTTATTACTATATTATCAGTGATCTGAATTGAACTACAGAGATTCAGTGTGAAATGTATAATCTCTAGAAGATTCAGTACTTTCATATGATATCTGTGTATGAGAAAGAACAGGCTTATATTTATTGAAACAGTATCTCAGTCATTGATAGTGACTTCAGCATGTAGAAGAAGGTCATATCAATTATCTTATAAGTAATTATAGAACTTATAAAGATAATTCTTTACAGTCTGAATTATTCATTCTGATGCATCATTAGTCTCAGAGTGATAGATAGTTACTAAATAACATATAATCTTGAGAACTTGACAGATTCTTGTTCAGAGAGTGCTCATAAATTAATAGTCTTAATCTGATACTATAGATCTTGATAATTCATGTATCTGATAGAATAAGCTTCTTAGAAAAGCTTTAGTGACTTATTCAGTATTTATCTTATTACAAGATTTCAATATTACATTCTTACTCAATCAGTTTATAATGATCAGAATGTTTCTATAATTCTTACTCTCAGAGAGATTAACAGTGAAGTCAATTATCATATCTTATCAGATTCTATCAGAAATATTAAGTGATTTCAGCAGGTCTTTTCTACAGTTCTTTCATAAGATGATGAAGAAATAATGATTACAGTTTCAGATGAAACATCTGATGCTGTTTGATATCTCAGACTAGTAGAACTCTTGAGAGATTATTTAATATAGTTGTTCATAACCTGAATAATCAGTTATATGAGAGTTATGTATCTCTTATATTATCTGAGTGTGTAAGAGTTCAGAGTGAGAAACTCAGCATTGTTTATAGAATTATAGAGTATTATTATCATTGATTAAATTTTCTGAGATGTTAATTCTTATATATAGTTCTGAAAGAAATCAGAGTGCTTCTTATCATACTGCTTTGATAAGTACTTGAAGAAGTTCATCAGTTTAAGCTGCTGTATGTCATAGTTCATCTAATATAGATTCAGAAGAAGTTGAGATATCAGTGACAGTTCTAATCAGAGAAGTATGTATAGTGTCATGAGCTGATTCATCTTGATCAACTAGTATCTTCAGATTCAAGAGCTGATGCTCTTGATTCATTCAGTAAGTATCTGTTATATCAGACAATATATCTTGCTATTATTATAAGAGGGCATCTGTCATTGAGTTCTAGCTGTCAGAACAGTAGTGTATTGTAAAATGAAAGTAGCTTAAGAACTCAGATCATTGTATCTGTCATTCAGTGAGTTTACAGATAGTTATAAAGTACTTGAGATTCTTATCATCTGTGATTATCTCAAATTCAGAGATGTTTTAAAGTTCAGAGACTCATTCTTCTAGACAGTGTATAATTGTAAGAAGTTTCTTATCATAGATCTCATAGTTGCATTCAGCAGAACTCAGTTTCTTAGACATAAAGATATATAATTGTAAGATATCTTTATCATTATATTATAATATAGCTTTTTCTATGATATAGCTGAAGAAATCAGCTTTAATAACTGTTTCATAATCAGAATTAAATATTATCAGTAGAGAAGTATTAATGAATATCTTCTTTATCTGTATAAATGCAGCTTCAGTGTTCACTGATCATTGAAATACTAAGTCTTTCTTAGTGAGTTCTGTAAGTGATCTTGTAATATCTGAGAAGTTTTATATAAATTACTGATAGAAGTTAGTGAATTCAATGAAGCTTTATACATCTTTCACAGTATATGAAGTCTCTCACTCAAGAATAGTAGAGACTTTCTCAGAATTCATTTGAATTCTCTTGCCAGCTTCTATGATAAAGTCTAGGTATTTTATACTCTTGACTTCAAAATCACACTTGTTAATATCTATTAACAGTTCTGTCTCTTGTAATTATTGTAATATCTTCTGCATGTATTCTTGATATTCTTTTCTGAATTCATCAGTGAAGATGAGAATGTTATCTAGATATGTAGATACAAACTTATTAAGGAAATCTCAGAGTACTCAGTTAATATACTTCTGAAATATACTGAGAGTATTAGTCAGTTCAAAGAGTGTGACTACTTATTTAAAGAGATTATAATATGTTTGAAATGCTGTAAGTCATTCATCTTCTTTAATGATATGAATCTTATGAAATGCAGTGATCACATCTAGCTTTGTAAATTATTGAGCTCATCTGATACATACTAGAGTTTCATTGATAAGAGATAAGAAATAATGATCTTTCTTTATCAATCTGTTCAGATCTTGATAGCTTACACAGAATTGAAGTTCTTTATCTGACTTCTTTACAAAGAGAATAGAAGCTGCAGTGAAAGAGTTACTAATATATATAAATCTCTTATTCAACAGATCATTGAGTGTCTTTCAAAGAAGAAGAAGTTTATCTTGAGATATATTATAAAGAGGGCTTCACAGTGACTCAGAGTTCTTATTATTCTTCTTTTCTAACTTGATACTGTGATTCACTTCTGAGCCTTGTAAGAAAGATATATTCATAATATTATCTTATTAGAAGACATCTAAATATTCATGATATTATTAAAAGAGTTTTGTATGAGAATCTGTTATTACAGTATAGAATAACTTTTCTAGAGCTTTCTTAATATTGATTAGACTGATGAAATAGATTGATATATGATTCTGCTGTCAGTGACTTTGTCAGTAACTCTGTCAGTGATTTTAATAATGACTTCTTTTTCAGAGCATTTTATAAGTGTTGATAGAGATCTGTGTAAGATTCATAGTCTTATGAATATCATCTTCATAAATTCTATCATTGTTAAAGAATATTAAGCTCCTGTTTTAAGCATTTAATAAGATGTCTTATTCAGATAGTCAGACAAGTTCTAGTATGAGATTATAGTCAAGATTATTAACTTTATATGCATAGACATCTTCATATTGATATTCTCTGACATCTATGTTTAGTTTCATCATGTAATAAGTGTGAATGTCTTTTGAATCATCAAATTCTGTGAGAAGTCAGAATCTTAATAAGAGAATATACTGAAGATTATAATATCTTACAATTGAAGATTTAATCATTGTATAATAATATAGACTGCTGTCTATCATAGCTTTTATATTATACATGTTATCTATCACAGTAGATATAAGAATTGCATTCATTGTCATTTTCTCTTTAAATTGTTATTGTTCAATCTCTTCAAGCTCCTGCTTGTAAATTTGAATAGAAGCTAATCTTTTCTCTGTTTCATTGAGATATTCTCATAGTTATCTTCTGAATCCTTCTCTAATGTAATGTGATTGACACAGACAGACACTGATTCATTCTTTGAGTAAGGAGATATATAGGCTGATTAACAGTTGAAAGTGATATACTCTGATTGATTACAATTGATGTACACTTCTTATTGATATTGATCAGTAACTTCTTCAGAAGTGATCTCAGAGACTCAGAAGCTTGTTCAGATAACAGAGATTCTTGCTTATATATAGATATTTGAGTCTACTCAGTTCATAGCATCTGCATCATTGTTGTTATTTCTTGACACAGATGTATAAGTGACTGAGTTATTTCTCAGTATAGATGTGTGAATGTAATATCTTCTATCACTGTTCTGTATACTCTTAAGCTTGATAAGACAGTTATTCAATATCTGAAGCTGTGTGTAGAAGTCTTCATAAGTGAAGTCTTTATTTACACTTATAAGAGTCTGTAAGAGTTTAAAAGTTAGTGTCTTCTTAAGTATACTAATCTTTATTCAATTCTCTCAAGATTGATCATCTGCTTCTAAGATCTTGATATTGAAGTCAGGAATAAATGTTATAAGAGAAGTATTTCTCTGTCAGATACTCTGTAATTAATCTAATACTTTCTGTTATATAGCAGTGTCTTGAAACAGAATATCAAGATATTTGATAATATTGTCAAACATTCACAATGCTGATTTATATGCTTTTATTCATAAATGAAACTTCTGTTTCACATGATTCTTCAATCATTCATTGATATATCAATCTTGATTAATTAGTAAACTAATGACATCTTCATCTACACTCAGTTTTGTAAGCATTTTCATTCTCTATGATAAGTAGAGAGTGAGATCAGAAGTATTAAAATATGTGAGAGTATTTAAGTGTTCTTTCAGTGCTTTTATATTTGATTCTGTAGATGTTGAAATTGCATGAGTTTCTTGTTAAGTTAATTGTTGAATTTTCTTGTATTGAAGTTATTGAGTTACATGTATATCAGCTATCTGTTACTGTTGTAATTTTAACATTGCTCAGAGCCACTGTGATATCATATCTATACTTGTATTTAAGAGTTCTCTTATATTATTGTTAGACATGATTATATCAATTATTGAATATGAAATATCTGTGAAATTGAAAGAAATATAATTATATGAATATCTGTGATATCTGTGATATCAGAACTCTCAGATCTTTTACTGATATTCTCTTTATAAGATCTTACTGTCTTTATAAGATCTTGTTATAAGATCAGAGTAACTGATAAGCAAGCTTCTATCTGAGAACTCAGTATCTGTTTAACTGTATGACTGTTTCTCTATTTGTTATGTGTTATTATGTATTCAGATATCTCAGTGAGTAATCATTTCTAATAAGAAGATAATGAATATTTTTCAAGTGTATAAGGCCTACGCTGAATAGATCAGTATAATATTTATAGATCTTATATAACAAAGTGAAAAATATTAGAGAAGAAAAGAAAGAGAAAGTGTGAGAATCAGTGATTAAAGTGAATATTTATACACATACACAGTGATGTACACAGTGGAACTTCAGAGCAGAAGAATAGGGGTTTTCATACGCGGTGAAGCTTCAGAGCGAAAGAATAGAAATTCTGTAGATTTTCAGCTGAGAATGAGTAACTGAGAATCAGAGTGGTAGAAATATGTGAAGTGTAACAGAATAGTCTATATGATTGATCGGGCGCAGCCTGTCACATATTTATTCTTATCTTCAGATTGTATTTGAATAAAAAGTTGACTTTGTACTTTTTTAAGAACTAAACTTTGATGCTGAGTAAAAGTATATTATTTCTTATTCAAGCTATTACTACTCTCTATCTGAAAAATCTGAGATAAAATCAAGAGTAGTGATTTATAAGAGAAAAAGATCAAGATATCAATTTAATCTGAGATTTGATATTATATCTGACTCTGATATTCTAGTAAGTAATATTATAGATAAAGAGCATAAGTTTGATACTATTCAACTCATAAATATTTATAATGAAAAGTTATTGAAAGAAAATAATAATATCTGAATAATTGACAGAGAATTTTTAAATATAACTCTCTTAAAAAACTCTATAATTACAGAAGACTTTAATACACATCATCTCTGATAGAATTCAGAATACAAAAGAGTAGTAAGAGCAGATAAACTGATTAAATACACTTTTAAGTATTTAATAGATTTAATTAACAAGTCTGATTAACAAACATTCTTTAGAAAAGACATGAAATAAAAATCTATTATAGATTTAACTTTCATATTATAAAGTCTAATTGAAAAAAGACTTATAAACTGATTTATTAATTTAAATAAGATATCACAATCAGATCATGAGATTATTCAATTTAATATTAAACTGAGTGAAAAATAAATAAGTGAAAATTCTCTTCTCTCTAATCAGTATAACTTTGAAAAAGCTGATTGAAAAGCAGTTAAAGAAAGTATAAAACAGCTGAAATCTGAACAGCAGAGTAAGCTCTATTGAAATCAGAGTCAAGATATCTCAAATGAAATGCTTAAGAATAGAGTAAAGCTGATTATATCTATTATTTTAACAAGTATTAGAGAAAATATTTCAAAGAAAAAGTCTTCTGAGTATTTCAAATCTTGATGAAATGAGAATATCACTTCTAAAAGAAAATAATTAGTCACTGCTAAGAGACATTAAAAGAATAACTTAATATCTAATAAAGAGTTCAAAGCTATCTGAAATGAATCTTTTTCAGATAGTAAAAGAGTCAAAACAGACTACTGAAACAAATTTCTTAAAGAAGTATAAGAAAAAGAAGTTTTTAAAGTCTTCAACTATACTAAAACAAGTGACATATTCAAAACCGCTCCATCACGAACTCGCTCAATCTTTCGAATAAGAACCCGCTGATAGATTCATTGAAAAGCCCTCGATCATACAAGCATTTTAACCCCATCACTGACTGCATACCCCGTGTGATGATGAAGTTATTCAGTCAAATGTGAACCAGATGTTGTTTGAAACTCCTGAGTGAGATTATCCCCTGTTCTCCCCTATCACACCACAATCCCAGGCCAAATTGCCATACAAATTGTAAGATGAAAAGACCTAGCCATATGTGTCAATCTTCTTAATTTTGAAAGATCTCTGATCTGTAATTGTGAAGATATCTGAGAAGCAATCTTCACAAAAACCCTGTTCATCTTTGATGTTTCAAAACATCAATGCTAAGTCTCACCCTTGTACTATTCTTTTCAATCTGACTCTTTCCTGGCAGAAAAATACAAAAAGATATCTCAGTAATAATATTAAGTATATAATCAACAGACACTTCTGAAGTGCAATCTCTGTGAATACTCTGTCTGTCTTCAGTGTATCTAGACATTAATACCAGGTCTCACTCTCATACTGTCTCTCTCAATCTAGCTCATCTCTGACAGAATAATACAATAAGATATCTTGATAACAGTATTTAATATATAATCAGCAGACAATGAGTTAACAGCATGAGTTAACAGCATATTAATAACTATAAAATCAGTATATCTTAAGATCTGACTGAGTCTTTGATCCCTGCATAGTGAGATATATTAAATCTAGTTTTAATATCTTAATATTCAATAGATTCTGTAAGAGATTGAGAACAGCAATACTAGATTTCTATTGAATTTGAGAATTAACTCTATATTGATATAATCATTGATAAAAGTCTTCTATTTTAAGATATAAATAACCAGTTCCTCTGCATCCTGCTGATAATATTTATATTATTATATAGAAACAGACTTATATTCTCTATAATATCAAGACTCTGAAGAGAGAAAGTCTTGATAGAGAGTATATAGTAGTGTATATCTTAGCAGTTTCTATCTTATTCTTCTGTAGTAGTTAATGTAAAAAAAACATCTTAGAAATAGTTTTTTACTTCTCTTGAAAAAGTAAGATGTTTTTCTCTGAATTTTATACAATATTCTTACAAAGAATTAAAAACAGAGTTATTTTCTATTATAATTTCACATTCTTTTAAGTAAGAATTACTTTTTCAGTGACTGAAGAGCTTTCATTAATACTTAATTCTTTTTTACACTTTTTATTAACTGATTTGAGTTGCACACTTGTTATGTGAGAAGAATTGAATGATTTAGAATAAAATTGAATAGTTTTAATCAATTTCTCTGTAAAAAATTGATTTATTTTTTATCAGTTTTTCTCTCAAAAACTGTCATATTATCTGATTTATTATTAATTGATATCATACTTTTTCTCACTGTATCTCAAGAAAGAGATTATAAAGATTTTATTAATTTATCTCAAACATTAATTTTAGTTTATTAAATTCTCTTTAAAAATCTAATCTAGTTACTAAACTAGTGTGAAAAAAATCAGATATTTTATATATAAAAGTCTTTTACTCTTCTTTTGAAATAGTCTGATTAACTTTTCAATTCAAAAAAGTTTAATAAATATCTTAATTAAAACACTCTGATCAACTTTTCATTGAGTGAGAATAATAAGTTTAAAAATACACTCAGTTGATATGGAAAAAGATACTTTCTTAAATGCTATTTCTGAGATTGAAATTCTAAAGTGAAGAAAGAAAGAAGAAATAGAGAAATAATAAGTTCTTGAAATATAGAAACTTGAAAAACTAAGTAAGATTCTTGAAAAGTAGTGTCTGAGTGAGATGAATGAAGAAGTTCTGCTAATTCTTTATACTCAGACTAGATAACTGCAGAAAGTGATCAAGTTCAAACTTGAAATTTCAAACACAGTTGTAGAAACATTGAAAATTTCTAGTACAATCACTGACTCTTTATTTTACTCTTCTTCTTTTTCTATTTCTTCTTCTTCTTCTTTAAATCAGAAGAAAATATATACTCAAGCAGCTGAATCTACTGTCTCTAAATCTGCTATCTCTAAATCTGCTATCTCAAAATCTGCTCAAAATCCTGAGAAAACTAAGAAGAATACTGCTCATACTCCTATTCATAGAAAAGTGAAGAAAAAAATATAAAAAGAGAAAAACTTTCAAATCTTCAGAAATAGAAGACTTATTCTCAAAGTCTCAAATCAGAATATCTTACAGAGAAACAAGCTAAACTCAAATCTCATTTTCAGAATTAGAAATAAAATCAATCAGCAGTTCTTTTCTCAGTTAATAACTGATATTAAAGTTCAAAAATCAGTTATAGCTTTAATTGAGTTATTCTTCTTTGAAAACTCTATCATTCTGACTACAATGTCTGAATTCAGTGCAGAATTCCTTATTCAGAATGAGAATCTCTGAAAATCAGTAGTAGAATCTTTGTTAAACATAATAATTCTATCTCAGAGAGATGAAAAGTGAGACAAATTCATTCTTTATAATATTTCAGTTGAAACTTTTGACTGTGAAGAAGAAATACTACTTCTCAAAAATGAATTAGAAGAATACAACTCTATTTAACTGAGAAAAGAGTCTGTATAACTAAATTCAATTAAGTTTAGACAAAGTAGAAGAAATGTCTCTGTTCTAGTATATATAAAGACACTTGAACAGTCAAAGATCTCTGAAGTAAAAGTAGCAGGTTTGAAAATAAGAGTTCATGAATACAAAGACTCAAGAATAAATCTCAAAGCTCAAACACAGTGTTCAAACTGTTAAACATATAGATACTTTGTAATCTCTTATTTTAAAGACTTAAAATGTGCATTCTATGCTAGAGATCATAAAACTAGAAAGCATAAATATAAAACATGCTTAAAAAGAGATGAAATATGTTAATATACTCTGCTTAAATACTCTAATTGCAAAGAAAAACATGTATCTAGCTTAAAAGAATGTATATTTACTTTAAGAACTCAAAAGAACTGAAGAAAAGATGAAGCTCAAAGTAAATCTAGAACTGAAGAGAATAGTTAAGTCAGTAAATCTACAACTGTAAGCTTAAAAAGAAGAAACTCTCAACTATCTAAATCTTTAAACTTCAATTCTTCAGCTAAATGTAAATAGAATTTGAATTCTCAAACTTCTATTAAGATTAGAGAATTGAGAAATAACTCTGATAATAAACTAGATATAATACAAGCAGTTGAGAGTTCTACTTTTCAAAATAGTTATAATTTACTATCTGATGATAGTGATTAGATTCTACTCTATCTCTACTCTTTTTTAGTATGAATATATAGCAAAAATAACAAAAAAAGTTTAAAAACTCTTTGAAAATCACATTTATTCAAAATAATGTGAATAGAAACTCAAATTGTATTTATTCTTATCTTCAAATTACATTTGAATAAAAAATTGATTTTATACTGCTTCAGAAACTGAATTTTGATGCTGAGTAAAAATATATCATTTCTCATTCAAACTACTACTGCTTTCTATCTCAAAAGTCTGAGATAAAGTTAAGAGTAGTGATCTATGAAAGAAAAAGATCAAGATATTAATTTAATGTAAGAGTTAATATTATGTCTGACTCTGATATTCTGATGAGTAATATTATAGATAAAGAGAATGAGTTTGATACTATACAGCTTATAAATATCTATAATGAGAAGTTATTGAAGAAAAATAACAATATCTGAATAATTAATAGAGGATTTCTGAACATAACTCTATTAAGAAACTCTATAATTGCAGGAGATTTCAATGCATATCATCTCTGATAAAATTCAGAATGCAAAAGAGCAGTAAGAGTAGATAATCTGTTTAAATGAATCTTTAAGCATTTAATAGATTTAGTTAAACAAGTCTGATCAACAAAGATTCTTTAGAAAAGATATGAAACAGAAATCTATTATAGATTTAATCTTCATATTATAAAATCTAATAAAAAAAGAACTTGTAAACTGATGCATTGATTTAAATGAGATATCAGAATCAGATCATGAGATTATTCAATTTAATATTGAACTGAGTGAAAAATAAATGAGTGAAAATCCTCTTCTCTCTAATTAGTTTAACTTTGAAAAAGCTGATTGAAAAGTAGTTGAAGAAAGTATAAAACTTTTAAAATCTGAAAAGTAGAGTAAGCTATATTAAAATTCTAATCAAGATATCTTAAATGAAATGCTTGAGAATAGAGCACAGCTCATTACATCTATTATTCTAATAAGTGTTAGAGATAATATTTCAAAGAGAAAGTCTTCTGAGTATTTCAAATCTTGATAAAATAACAATATTATATCTAAAAGAAAATAATTAGCTACTGTTAGAAGAGATTGAAAGAATGATGTAATATCTGATAAAGAGTTCAAAGCTATCAGAAATGAATATTTTTCAGATATTAAAAGAGCTAAAACAGACTGCTGAAATAAATTTCTTAAAGAAGTATAAGAAAAGAAAGTTTTTAAAGCTTTTAACTATATTAAAATAAGAAGTGTAGTAAAACTTTCAGCTTTAGAATATAAGTTTCAGAATGAATCATATACAGCAAATTCTTTTGAGAAAAAATATCAAGCTTTTATAAGAATTCTCTTTCAAAACTTATCAGATTCAGATTCAGAGAAAGAGAATATATCACTTCACAACTATATTAATAAAAATAACTGAGAATGATCTGAGCTTATATAAAATGAATTAGAGTTAGCTATCTTCTCAAGTTCAGTTAAAACTGCTGCAGAGCCTGATTCAATCAATTACTTAATTATTTAAAATATATACTTCTACTTAAAGAATGAATATTTTGAGCTCTTTTTCAATCTCTTGAAAAATGAATATTATTCTGAATACTGAAGAGAAGTCACTGAAGTGATTCTTACAAAGTCTAATAGAAACACTTCAATTTCTAATTTATATAGAGTAATATCTCTATTGAACTGTCTAGAAAAGATTTTAGAAAAGATAATAGCTACTCAACTATCTTTTATATACTCTATTAATAATTCTCTTTTATTCAGTGAATCAATGAGAGATAGAAAGTAATATTCTGTAATTAGCACTGTTCTCTCAGTTATTTATAATATTTAAATAGCAAAGTATGAAGATCTGATCTCAACTGCAGTTTTTATTGATATAAAAGAAGCATTTGATCATGTTTCAAAGTCAAAGTTAATTCAGACTTTGAAGATGTTAAAACTATCACTTTCTCTAATAAAGTGAATTAACTGTTTTATATCTAAAAGAATCATATAACTATTCTTTGATAAAATGAAATAAGACAAGACTGAGATAAAAATAGAAGTACTGTAAGAATCTTTAATCTTACTTATTTTATTTACAATATACACTGTATATCTATGCAAAAATATAGATATGAAAATAGTATGATCTTTAAGTTATATAAATGATATTGATCTAGTCTACAGCTTAAAAACAATCATAGAGAATTTAAAAGTGATTATAAAAGTAATAAAGAAAATCTTTGTTAGAGTAGATATTAATTAAATTCAATTTAATATAGATAAAACTGAGTTAATTCATTTCTTTTCTAGATTCAATGAGACAGAACTATGTCTCACTCTTTTAAATAGAGAGATTAAACCCACTTTAAATATCAAATGATTAGAAGTATGATTAAACTCTAAGTTGAATTTTAAATATCATATTCAACAAAGAACTATCAAGACAGAAAGACTATTAAATAACATAATCAGACTATCAAATACAGAAAGAGATCTATTCTTCCAGACTATGAGACAGTTATATATAGCTTGTATTATCTCAGTAGCTGATTATGAAGTTCAAGTTTAATAAAATAATCAAGAAAATTTCACTGAACTCTTTCAAAGTCTGTAAAACACTGCTTTAAGAAGAATTCTGAGAGTACTTAAATCATCTTTTATTAAAGTAATGAAAATTAAAGCTTTAATTCTCTCTTCTACTATTAGATTTGAAAAGATCTCTATAAAGTATGCTTTAAGAGTTATAAAGATAAGCTTAAATTATATAATCTGAAAAAGAGTCTCTTCTTCATTTTTATTAATTAACTCAGAAAATGAAATAAATTGAAATAGATTTCTTGATTAAAATGAAAATACTTCTTTAAAGAAAATGTCTTCTCAACTATACAGACTATACTCACTGATTAAAGATCAATTTTTCTCTTTAAATATTGAAAAAGTTAATCATGAGAAGATATCTCTCTGAAGAGAAAAGCTTGAATCTCTTATAGACTTGTAAATAAGTGAACTATTTAAAGAAGAAGAATATGAACAGTATTTGAAGAGAATTTCTACAATCAATATAAAAGACTCTATTCTGATTTATTCAGATAACTCAAAAAATGAGAATTTGAATATATTAGATACAGACATTGTTTATACTGAAGATAATATCAATTTTATCTCAGATTTCTGAAATTTAGACTGTGAATCTGAAGTCTTTGATACTGAACTATTTATAATAGTGAAAGCTTTCAAACTCATTGAAATAAAATTTTATAAAAGAGAAAATAGTTTGAAAGAGATATAAATATTCTCTGATAGTCAAGCTGCTTTAAAAAGACTTAGAAATAGTCAGATTCATAAAGATCAAATGAATCTTGAACTGATTTTAAACTCTGTTTTGCAAATTCAAAAGAGAAGAATATTGAAGCTGATAATTTATCTGCACTGAGTTCCTGCTTATATGAATATTCATAGTAATAAATTAAATGATTCAGCTGTAAAAAAGAGTTCAGAATTAAGCAGACCTATTCAAAAGATTGTGTCCTGGTCTTTTATAAAGAGAAAGATAAAAGAATCTTATTTAGATAAGTGAAATGAAAGCTGGTAGAAATAAAAGAAGAGTATATATTATTCAAGATTCGAAACAAAATCCAAGTGAAAATCTTATTCAATTAAATGTAAAAAGAAAATATTCTCATCTATAATACAGCTGAAACTAGAACATGACTATTTTAAATCTTATATACAAAGATTTGATGATAGATTTGATTCAATAGAATGCTCATTCTGCAATGTAAATGAGAATCCTGAGTATATTATAATGCACTGTGCATTGTACAATAGTCTCAGAGTCAGATTGAAGAAGAAGTATGATTTAAATTAATTAAATATGAGATTCTTATTCTCAACTGAGACATGAATTAAATACTTAATAGACATTCTATCAGAAAATCAAGCAGTTACAAGAAAATGACTGAATTCAGAAATATCTGAATATGAAGAGATGAAAATTGATTAGATATTGTCTATTAACACAGCTATACACTATCTTTTAATAATATTGTTTTATTATAGTCTCTCTTTACTGTACTTTTTCTTTTCTGTTCTTTTCTATCTATCTATTTAATATGTCTATCTTTAAGACTATGTTCTTTTTTCCTTTATCATGATATTTTCAAATGATTTCAAAGTATTAGAAGATGTTGAAATACTGTAATTTATGAACAGTTTTTATATTCTGAGCTGGAATTTTCTGATTTTACATTTCTGAAATTGGTAAATGTATAATAGTTAACTTTATAGATATAGGAAAAACCCTGAGAACTAAAAATTCTCAGATAGATGTCATAGTCTCTGACTGCATACATCTATAATTGAAAAATAATAATAATAACTACTACTCACTTAAAAAGAGGCTTGCAGAAAACACATCACATTGTAAAAAAGCAAAAACAAGAGAATAATATTGGCAAGGATTCAATAAATGAATATCAAGATGATGAATTCAACATGATCCCGCTCATATACATGTTCGCGATCTCGCATTCTTTTCACTGAGTCAGTTGCAGTTGATGATGATGATTCTTCACACTCATACTCTGTCAGTGAACATTCTTCTAAAGCATTTGAAAGCTTCATTAATGAATGCCTCAAAACACTCTCTTGATTTGAAGCTGGTTTGAATACAGCTTCTGACACAGTCAGGCTGACCTCTCAATCTACTCAACAGCTTAATGCTGGTTCTCATGAAGTCTACTGTTCAGATGAGGCATTATCAGATTAACTGATGAAACATCTCAAGATAATATTTAAGATGAAGAAGAACAAGGAAAGAGTTCTAGAACTCAAATTACAACTGAAAAAACTCTGTCAAGAGAGATTCTCAATCTTCACAGATTGATCACAGAATGTCAATAATTATTCTGTCATTATCTCAACAGCCTGTACAGTTACATGAGATTCTAATCTCAGTGAAAGGTTGAAATTCAATCTTTATGAACTGAATAGCTGTGTTGGCAAGACAATCTCTCAATTCAAGAAAGATGTCAAGAATGCTGTGAGGTCAAACAGTCTAACTGATACATTCAATTACATCACATGAAGCAGCTTCATGAAAGCAAAACTGGTTGATACACAGTGTTAGTATATGATAGAGAAATGACAGATACAGAACTCTCTATAAAGAGATGATGAATGAGTATCATTCTGAGACATCAGAAACTGATGACTCTATATCTTCATCTCAAACTCATTGAGTGCAGGTGTCAGACCATGTTTCTCTAAATATGATGAAAATCAGATCACTTATACTCTATGAAATCCGATTGAACAGGAATACTCTGTCTCAAAAACACAGTTACACTGTGAGACAGTTCTGAAATTCATATTACTTAGTGATACACAGGTCATCAATCTACACACATTCTTTGATAAGTTCTAGTTTCTCATCATGAAATTGAAGATGATGAATACTTCTCTCTCAGATGTGTGAATATTTGATATCTTCTACTCAGTTCTACTCAACAATTGAAGAAATTATATTCAAAACAAGATAGAGAAGATACAGAATTTCAAATTCATAGCTGTGATATTGAATGTTGATCTTCTCGTGAAGAAGATCCGCTCACGGCTTAATTCTTCAAAGAATACAAAGAATCTACAGAATACAGATTCTGCGGCTAACTCTGCTATAACAGCTACAACAGTCACAATGTCTATCAATAATAACAATACATTGAATTCAGCCTGTGAAGACTGTACTGAATGTGATTATAATAGTTCTCAAGAGAGCTTCTGAAATTATCAGAATTCAGGAAATTAATCTACATGTTCTGAATGTAAGAAATCTCACTTTGACAACTGTTGATTGATTAATTCAGACAGTGCTCTGAATAATTGAAGAATCTACAACACTGTAAGAATAAAGAAATTCAAAGAAAAGAAGAAAAAGAACAATAGTGAGAATAGAACTCAACTATTTATTACAGATAGTTCAGAGATCTTTCAGATAACAAATCTCATAGAGATTATAAATGTGTCAGTCTGTTTCATGAAATCTCACAAGAATTCCCTCACTATATGAGATAGTCACACTGAATGCCACATTGTAAGTGATAGATCATGATTTTCAGAGCTTATAGCAATCAACAGTTCAACAGTTCAAGTGACTAACAAGGTCATTCTGAAGGTTCAGAGTGTCAGCACTGTGTTTATTTCAGTGAGTGAAAGATTAATAGAATTCAATCATATATACTACATGTCAGAACTATTCACAAATCTAATCTCTACTGAACTTATGAAGTGTGAGAGCTATATTCACTGTGATATATAGGTTAATACTGAGAACTACTTTGAGTTTCTATTATCTATTAATAGTGATATCTTCTATATCAATCTGTTTTATAATAATATTTATATTCTATCTGACAGCTCACTGATATTTCATGATATAATGAATAACTCAATGTATGAAGCAGTGATATATATGACTGTTCTGAAACTACAGATAATCTCAATAGATTATAATCTGAATACAGAGTTCTTGAGATCTTTCAGCTATGAGAAGATTGAACAGTTAATCAACTCTAAGAATTCAGATACTGATTTCTTTATTATCTTATCTTTATCTTGATTATCTGCAGTTCTTCTGAAACAGCTTTCAATAGATGAGTGATATCATTGACTTAGTCATATTACTGAAAATATTATATTAAAAATGACTAGAGACTTATAATTTGATATTATTATTATCAGTGTGAAGAAATTATTATTCTGTGTCACATGTGTCAAGATTAAACAGAAACACACTTTTTACAAGAATTTCACACCATATCATGTCATCTGCAAGGTCTTGAAGATTTGAGTGAATATATTCAGTGATGATGAGATTCTTGAAACTGAGAATGATATATCATCTTACACTGATAAGAAGCTTGCAATAGTGATTACAGCTGATGTCACTTATATAAGATGAATATTTCTGTTGAAATAAAAGAATGAGATGTTGAGATATCTACAGATCTTCAATCAATTGATCAAGAATTTGCTGAGATGTGACATTGCAATCATTCACTCAGACTGTGAAGAATTGAATTTAAATACAGTCACAGTATATATACTCAGTGAAGAAATAAAATAAGAGCTGACTCTTCTTCATACTTCACAGTAAGATGATGTATTTAAACAATTGATCAGTTTAATCATTGAGAAGTTCTGATCACTATTAATAGATTCTTTCACTTCTGAAAAGATGTAGAGTGAGACAGTTATTACAGTCAAAGAGCGGCTTAACCTTATGTCAATCTCAACTGTATTGTATGAAAACTCTGAAAATACAAAGCTGATTACACTGTATAAGATCTGACTTGAAGCTCTATCTTCTGCACACAGTATTCACTGATGAGGTTGCAAAGCATTCTTGAAGATAGTTCTCAAGCTCATTAATAAAATAGCTTCCCATTTCAAAGAGTTGATTTTTGTGAAATATGATGATTTTATTAATTATAGATTGATGAACTTCTTCAACAGGTATTTATATATATCAAAAGATATCATCTTTCAGAAGAATCTTCATCTTGCTAATTTATTATTACTGACTACACACAATCTGAAGATTCTATTCAATGCAGTCTGTAAAGCAGCTGCAGTGATTTCTTCAGTGACATCAGATCTATCTGCTATAATAATTTCTGTAATTTCTTCAATGATTTCTGATTCATTAATTGATGATTTGTTCATTGATGAAAAAATTCAACCTGAGTGTTCATTATTACTTATACTCACTAATAATTAATGAATTGACTATGAAATCTCCGCGAGAATATCTACCTTTTTGATGTAGAATACACTGAACTTCTCAGAATTCACAGTTAAATCTGATAACTCTCTGACATCTATAAGAGATATCACTACAGTGAGAGAATCTACAGTGAGAAACAGTCTTGAAAACCTATTCATCAATTCTGAGATCACTGTACTTTTAATTTCAAAAAACCTCACATGTATCAATGCTTCTATGAAATGAAAATATTATTACAAGATCTGTGTTAAAGAGATTAACTGTTTAAAACAGATAGAAATCTGATAACTGATAGAAAGAACATTACAAATAAGTATTCTTCACATTTAATAAGTATTTGATAAAAAGTTCAATAATATAAGTGAGGTTATTCACTATAAGGCCTGCTAAGTTGTCTGTGAAAATCATCAACAGAAGAGAATTAATTACTTAAAAATCTTTGCATCTGTCATCTCTGCATCTATCTCTCAAGCTCTTATGACAATCTCAGCATTCTGAGGCTGATTAGACTGGCCGCTGGGACCATGAATTTCATGTTTGATCCCATTTGATCTGGTCTCATACATTTCTTGGCGTGAATCCTGCTGGGACTGGCTATCAAAAAAACATGCAAAGTGACTATATATCAGATCTTAAAATGGAACCATGACTTGAAAAAAATGAGAAAGTGGTTCCATTTGGTCTCATTTAGTTCCATTCTTGGCATAAAGTTACTATTTTTAGACATTTTCAGGTGTTTTTTAGACTATTTTTAATTTTTTAAAAAGTAACACTTTTTGGTAACGCTCAAATGAGATTTAAAGTCATTTAAAGCAATAAAAATAATTTAAATTGAGAAGTGGAAATCATGGTCTCATTTGGAAAATGTGACAAGAGTAGACAGTAAGTCCCACTGAGACAGTATGAAACTACTATCTAATGTTAAAACCATGTAATGGGATCAGTCGAATTGGTAATGAGACTATCAAAAAATCTGGTCCTGGTCCCAGACACGGTCACACGGTCAGTCTAAGGCTGATACATTCTGCAGATTGATATGATGACTGCTTTTTTAAACACTTAACTGCCTACTGATGAATAGATATATATAAATTAATTCCCAGAATTCTGTGAAGACTGTGATAATCTTGTGTATGAGTTGATACAGAGACTTTACAATCTTAAGTAAGCAGTACTCTTATAATATAAGAAGCTGTGAAAAATGCTATTATACTCAGACTTTCATGTCAGTTTCTATAATACTGAACTATTTATTCATAATGAAAGATAGATTTATATAATTATCTACATGAATAATATCTGTCTTTACAGTTTGAAAATCAATGATCTGAACTGAGTCAAAGCTGAAATCACTGCTAATTATAAGATCAAGAATGTGAAGAATTTCAACTACTATCTAGAAATGAAGATTAATAGAGATTTAACTTTATTAATATTATTTCAATTTCTCTTTATAAGAAATCTTCTGAAGAAGTTCTCAATGAATAACTATCATTCTACATTCACTTCTATGAAGAAGAATGTTGATTTCATGAATAATGATGAGAAACTGATTACATACACAGTAGAATTTACTCTACAGTTTTATCAATTCAGAATCAGATCTCTGCAATATCTGGCAATTAATACATATTGCAATGTAAGCTTTACTGCAGAATTTCTTGAACAATTTAGCTCTGAGTCTACATCAAAGAACTGAGCTGTATTCAAATATACACTTTAATATCTACAGAGTTCAATCAATAAAGATATAATCTATCACAGATAGACTGACCATGTGACCGTGTCTGAAACCAGGATCGGATTTTTTGATAGTCTCATTACCAATTCGACTGATCTTATTACACAGTTTTAACATTAGATAGTAGTTTCATACTGTCTCAGTGAGACTTACTGTCTACTCTTGTCACATTTTCCAAATGAGACCATGATTTCCACTTCTCAATTTAAATTATTTTTATGGCTTTAAATGACTTTAAATCTCATTTGAGTATTACCAAAAAGTGTTACTTTTTAAAAAATTAACAATAGTCTAAAAAAAACCTTAAAATGTCTAAAAATAGTAACTTTATGCCAAGAATGAGACTAAATGAGATCAAATAAGATCACTTTCTCATTTTTTTCAAGTCACGGTTTCATTTTAAGATCTGATATATAGTCACTTTACATGTTTTTTTGATAGCCAGTCCCAGCGGGATTCACGTCAAGAAATGTATAGAACCAGATCAAATGTGATCAAATGTGAAATTCATAGTTCCAGCGGCCAGTCTAATCACAGAGATGCTGATATTGAATCTGTGATATATGCAGATACTGATTATTATTATTATTATTCTTCAATTATAGATGTATGCAGTCAGAGACAACGATATCTACCTGAGAACTTTTAGTTCTCAGAGTGTTTCCTATATCTATAAAGTTAACTATTATACATTCATCAATTTCAGATATGCAAAATCAGAAAATTCCAGCTCAGAATATAAAAACTGTTTACAAATTGCAGTGTTTTAACATCTTCTAATACTTTGAAATCATTTGACAATATCATGACAAAGGAAAAGAGAAAGAGAACACAGTCTTAAAGATAGACACATTAAATAGATAGATAGAAAGAAATTGAAAGAAAAAGATAAAGTAAAGAGAGACTGTAACAAAACAAATTATTAAAAGATAGTATATAGCTGTTTTAACAGACTATATCTGATTGATTTCCTCTCTTCATATTCAGA
>NW_003101673.1:1533027-1592777 GCF_000003855.2 Blastomyces gilchristii SLH14081
CACTTTCAGCTGTATTATAGGATAAGAATATTTTCTTTTTACATTTAATTGAACAAGATTTTCACTTGGGTTTTATTTCAAATCTTGAATAATGTATACTTTTCTTTTATTTCTGCCAGCTTTCATTTCACTTATCTAAACAAGATTCTTTTATTTTTCTCTTTATAAAAGATCAGAATACTTTTTTGAATAGATCTGCTTAATTCTGCACTCTTTTTTACAGCTGAATCAGCTAATTCATTGTCATGAATATTCATATAAGCAGGAACTCAGTGCAGATGAATTATCAGCTTTGATGTTCTTCTCTTTTGAATTTTTAAAACAGAGTTTAAGATCAGTTTAAGATTTATTTAATCATTATGAATCTGACTATTTCTAAGTCTTTTTAAAGCTGCTTGACTATCAGAGAATATTCATATCTCTTTTAAACTATTTTCTCTTTTATAAGATTTTATTTCAATGAGTTTGAAAGCTTTCACTATTACAAATAGTTCAGCATCAAAGACTTCAGATTCACAGTCTAGATTTCAGAAATCTGAGATAAAATTGATATTATCTTCAGTATAAGCAATGTCTGTATCTAATCTATTCAAATTCTCATTTTTTAAGTCATCTGAATAAATCAGAATAGAGTCTTTTATATTGATTGTAGAAATTCTCTTCAAATACTGTTCATATTCTTTCTCTTTTAATAGTTCACTTATTTGTAAGTTTATAAGAGATTCAAGCTTTTCTCTTCAGAGAGATAACTTCTCATGATCAACTTTTTCAACATTTAAAGAAGAAAATTGATTTTTAATCAGAGAGCATAGTCTGTACAGTTGAGAAGACATTTTCTTTGAAGAATTATTTTCATTTCAATCAAGGAATCTATTTCAATTCAGTTCATTTTCAGAGTTAATTGATGAAAATGAAGAAGAGACTCTTTCTCTGATTATATAATTTAAGCTTATCTTTATAACTCTCAGAGTATAGTTCATACAGATCTTTTCAAATCTAATAGTAGAAGAAGAAATTGAAGCTTCAATTTTCATTGCTTTAATACAAGATGATTTGAATGCTTTTAGAATTCTTCTCAAGACTCTGTTTTACAGACTTTGAAAGAGTTCAGTGAAATTTCCTTGATTATTTCATCAAACTTAAACTTCATAATCAGCTACTGATGTAATACAGGCTATATATAACTGTCTTATAGCCTGAAAGAATAGACCTCTCTCTGTATTTGATAGTCTGATTATGTTATTTAATAGTCTTTCTGCCTGGACAGTTCTTTGTTAAATGTGATATTTAAAATTCAACTTGAAGTTTCATCATACTTCTAATCATTTAACATTTACACTGGGTTTAATCTCTGTATTTAAAAGAGTTAGAGATAGGTCTTTCTCATTGAATCTAGAAAAGAAATGAATTAACTCAGTTTTATTCATATTAAATTGAATTTAATTAATATCTGCTCTAACAAAGATTTTCTTTACAGCTTCTTCAATCACTTTTAAATTCTCTTTGATAGTTTTTAAGCTGTAGACTAGATCAATATCATTTATATAACTTAAAGATCATACTATTTTCATATCTATATTTTTGCATAGATATACAGTGTATATTGTAAATAAAATAAGTAAGATTAAAGATTCTTACAGTACTTCTATTTTTATCTCAGTCTTGTCTTATTTCATTTTATCAAAGAATAGTTATATGATTCTTTTAGATATAAAACAGTTAATTCACTTTATTAGAGAAAGTGATAGTTTTAACATCTTCAAAGTCTGAATTAACTTTGACTTTGAAACATGATCAAATGCTTCTTTTATATCAATAAAAACTGCAGTTGAGATCAGATCTTCATACTTTGCTATTTAAATATTATAAACAACTGAGAGAACAGTGTTAATTACAGAACACTGTTTTCTATCTCTCATTTATTCACTGAATAAAAGAGAATTACTGATAGAGTTTATAAAAGATAGTTGAGTAGCTATTATCTTTTCTAAAATCTTTTCTAGGCAGTTCAATAGAGATATTACTCTATATGACTTGAAAATTGAAGTTTTTCTATTAGATTTTGCAAGAATCACTTCAGTGACTTCTCTCCAGCATTCAGAATGATATTCACTTTTCAAGAGATTAAAAAAGAGCTCAAAATATTCATTCTTTATGTAGAAGTATATATTTTGAATAATCAAGTGATTAATTGAATCAGGACCTGTAGCAGTTTTAACAGAACTTGAGAAGATAGCTGACTCTAATTCATCTTGAGTAAAATCAGGCCATTCCCAGTCATTTTCATCAATATAGTTGAGAAGTAATATATTCCCTTTCTCTTTCTCTGAATCTGATGAGTTTTGAAAGAGAGTTCTTATAAAAGCTTGACATTTTTTCTCAAAAGAGTTTGCTGTATATGATTCATTCTGAAACTTATATTCTAAGGTTGAAAGTTTTGCTACACTTCTTGTTTTAGTATGATTAAAAGCTTTAAAAACTTCTTTTTCTTATGCTTCTTCAAGAAATTTATTACAGCAGTCTGTTTTAGCTTTTTTAATATCTGAGAAATATTCATTTCTGACAGCTTTGAACTCTTTATCAGAAATTATATCATTCTTTCAATCTCTTCTAGTAGTAGTCAATTGTTTTCTTTTAGATGTGATATTCTCATTTCATCAAGGTTTTGAATACTCAGAAGACTTTCTCTTTAAAATATTATCTTTAACACTTGCTAGAATAATAGATGTAATGAGCTTCACTCTATTCTCAAGCATTTCATTTGAGATATCTTGATCAGGATTTCAATACAGCTCACTCTATCTTGCAGATTTTAACAGTTTTATACTTTCTTCAACTGCCTTTCAGTCAGCTTTTTCAAAGTTAAACTGATTAGAGAGAAGAGGATTTTCACTCATTTGTTTCTCACTCAGTTTAATATTAAATTAAATAATCTCATGATCTGATTCTGATGTCTCATTTGAATCAATAAATCAGTTTACAAGTCTTTTTTCTATTAGATTTTATAACATGAAGATTAGATCTATAATAGATTTCTGTTTCATTTCTTTTCTAAAGAATGTTTGTTGATCAGACTTGTTAACTAAACCTATTGAATACTCAAAGATTCATTTAATCAGGTTATCAGCTCTTACTGCTCTTTTGCATTCTGAATTTCATCAAAGATGATGTGCATTGAAATCTCCTGCAATTATAGAGTTTCTTGATGAAGTTATGTTCAGAAATTCTCTATTAATTGTTCAGATGTTATTATTGTTCTTTCAATGACTTTTCATTATAGATATTTATGAGCTGTATAGTATCAAACTCATTCTCTTTATCTATAATATCACTCACTGCAGATACTGATTAAGCTGGTAGAAATTCAGAATTCTGTTCAATTATCAGTTATATCTAGACTGACCGTGTGACCGTGTCTGAGACCAGAACTAGATTTTTTGATAGTCTCATTATCAATTTGATCAATCCCATTACACAGTTTTAACATTAGATAGTAGTTTCATACTGTCTCAGTGAGACTTACTGTCTACTCTTGTCACATTTTTCAAATGAGATCATGATTTTCACTTCTCAATTTAAATTATTTTTATTGCTTTAAATGACTTTAAATCTCATTTAAGTGTTATCAAAAAGCATTACTTTTTAAAAAATTAAAAATAGTCTAAAAAAAAAAAACCTTAAAATGTCTAAAAATAGTAACTTTATATCAAGAATAAGACTAAATGAAATTAAATGAGATCACTTTCTCATTTTTTTCAAGTCATGGTTTCATTTTAAGATCTCATATATAGTCACTTTGCATGTTTTTTTAATGACTAGTCTCAGTGAAATTCATGCCAAGAAATGTATGAGATCAGATCAAATGAAATTAAATGTGAAATTCATAGTTCTAGCAGTCAGTCTAGTTATATCATCTATATAACAGATGATCTTATTATATGACAGAGCTGCTATCAAATCAAGATCTTTAAATCATTAATAGAGACTGAATATATTGTATTCTCTGAGACTATATATAAGCTTATCTGTCTTTATAAGCTTCTAGAAGACACTGAATTCATTTCATTCTGTCTTAATATTCTGAATGCTGATGATTATCTCATTTTCATCACAGTTAATAATCTCACTTATACAATTCATACTGATAATAAGTTCATTATAGAGCTATTCTCTTCTGAAGTAGTTTCATGCTACTCAAAGTATATAGAGGTTTATTTTCACATTCTTCAGAATCTTGTCTGTAAGAATAAGATATTAATTTAATATATTTCATCTACTGAGAATCTGATGAATAAGCTTACTAAGTCACTTAAAACATTGAAATATACATGTTGAAAGAAGAATATGAAGATCAAGAATTAAAAAATAATGTATCTCATGACTGATTTTTCATTATTATACATTTTCCAGTTATTTTTTATATCAGTACTTGATTTGAAGATGAATTTTATATGTAGCATCATGTATAGTTACTCTGATAAGTGAGGGTGTGAGGTCATGTGATCTGGCTTACTAATTCTTTCATTATATAACTTCTCATAAGCTAGTAATTTTTTAATTATACAAGCTTTACATCTTTTATACTTTCTTTACTGTACTTTTTCTTTTCTTTTCTGTTCTTTTCTATCTACTTATTTAATATATCTATCTTTAAGACTTTGCTCTCTTTTCTTTTGTCATGATATTTCTAAATGATTTCAAAGTATCAGAAGATGTTAAAATACTGTAATTTATAAAGAGTTTTTATATTCTGAGCTGAAATGTTCTGATTTTGTATATCTGAAATTGATAAATGTATAATAGTTGACTTTATAGATATTAGAAAAACTCTGAGAACTAAAAGTTTTCAGGTAGATGTCATAGTCTCTGACTGTATACATCTATAATTGAAGAATAATAATAATAATAACGCGCTCAACTAGTTAGTCAAATTCAACAACTACATTTGCAAATTAACATAATAATCATCAAATTCCAAGCGTGTAGAAGTGCTTAAAGCACTGGTAATTATCTGCTACCTGTCTATTCTTATCAAGGGCCTTGAGATAAACACATTTGATCTTGTTGTTATGCTGCTCGCCAAAGAAATTCACCCAGTTGACTCCCACTTCATCAAACATCATCTCTTGCACAATATTTCACAGAATCTAGGGTGTAGAGACAAAGCCGCGGTCAGAGAGCTTGTTTATATACTCTAGAAGCTTATCTTTCTGTATATCAGTGAGCTTTTTCTTATACCAGGAGGTTGCTTCATGGCAATCAAGTTACAGGCCTTTATGCCGCCGGCGCAAGGTTTCTGGGCTAATTGAGTATTTCTTCACAGTCACAGAGTAATTTGGCTTCTTCTGCGATTCAAGATCATCAATCGCGAGCTTAATCACTTCATTGTTGACCATGATATTACGCGTTGAAGTTGAACGTTGAAGGAATTTAATGATGTAAAAATTTGGCTCATTGAGTGATGAGCTACATGTCGTCATTGATCACCTTAAAATAATTAGCTTTGGTTGCTTCCGAAGCAGCCAAAGAAGGCGGCCATTCCACAGATGCCCCCTGCTGAGCGTCATTGCACATCAAATGGCAGCCCTTTGTCAAAAACCTCGCCATTAGCCAGTGTATCTGATTAGAATAAAGCACGCTATTCCTGCAGATGGGAATCAACCAAGCGAAATTTGAGAAGCCATCAAGCACGCATCTTTGGCCCAAGGCCCTCAGATCAGGCAACAATGCATGCTGGAATATCTATCTTGCTCCATTGACCGGTCACTGCTTGGTCCTTGTTAGATGTGCTGGCATTGGAGTGTTGAAAGAAGAGGGGTAATGTAATAGTTCTCCTGCCTTAAAAGTGCGATAGATATGCTGCTCTCATTCAATAATTTTCCACAAGAGCTTCAAAACTGAGATATAAAGTGATCTTAGGAGAGAGAAAGGAGATTCCTATGTAAGGATTTCACATCTATTCTAGAGCTATATCTTGCATAATGCTGATCTGCTCCTTGTACACAAGTGTAAACAAAATGACCTCTCAAAATAAGATATCCCTATCCAATGACATTAACAACAAACTTAAATCAAAACTTGCAGAGCAACAGCAGCTTCAATAAAAGACACTAGAGCTGAAAGAGTTTGTTAAATCTCTGCAAGGCCGGGTTCCTGAGTTAAAATTACTTTCTTCCAGTGCCCAAAAGTCGCGGGGGTTGTGTGATCTCGAGGAAACTTTGACTCCTGAGCAGGAAATGAGGGAGCATGAAGCGGAATTAGACGCGATCAGAGGAAGGATCATTGTCTTGCAGCAGGCTATCACATTGCTGTCGCAGCAGGGGAATTGAATAAAACAATTAAAAGGTAATCTTTCCAATTCAATGTTGCAGTTTGGCCATGATGCAGCATGCAGAGAGACTGATACCAGCCAGTGACCAAGGTATTCAAGAAGGAAGGGACCCAATAACACTTGCAATGTCAGATCATCGGCATAATTGACAGATATCTGCGAGGCCATGAATCTTGGACATGAATTTCAGGTTCTCTGGTTGTTTTCCTAGTTCGGGAACTGAGATGGGGTCAGGTTCAATCAGTTCTAGTCCTGCCAGTGCTAATTCTTTCTTGAAATCCTTAAGCTCAGACATTGTTTTCTGTAAGGCTTCCACTTGCAGTTTCCGCAGATTAAGATTAAAGAATGTTTCCACTCTCTGCTTCTTGTCTTTTCCATAATATTCCTCATCCAACAGATTCCAGTACACATTCCCAAAATAGCAAGGCTTCAAGAGTGCATATGCAATGAACATATTCCTTGACAGTAAGTTCTCTGACAGGCGCATGACTATGGAAAGAATATATTTTATCTTTTGCCCCGGGTTATAATGTGTGTCTTCTCTCTTCATCACAGCTTGCTCAAAGCGGGAAACATATACTTGAAATGCAAAGGTGTAGGGCCTTTTAGTGACAGCAGGGAGCTCTTGGCCCGTAATCCAGGAGGGTGGGAGGAACATTTGCAGAGGAATGATGTGGCTCCACTCTCAGTCAATGATTGAAACAATGTTGAGATCATTATCCACAAAGATGTTTGAAGGTTGAAGATCACCATGCATAAGGATGAATGGTCCATGATTGTCCTTGTGCTTAACTCATTCCATTACAATGCCTTGGGAAGCAAATATACCATATAGATAGTTCCATGCATCCTCTTCATTGAAAACACTATCTTTCCCGCGGTGAAAGTCATTGAAAATCAATTTCAGAATAGTGAACATATAATTAATAGTAGAAGAATAGGTCCGCTTGGGAGGCATAATCTCAGAACCCTTCATGTCACTGAGTTCTTGATCATTTAGCTCAATAGTGAGCGGCTGATTGTGTTCAAAAATCCAATTCTCATCATTGCTATTGAGTGTGAAAGCACCAATATGGTCAAATTGCTGTTGATAGAGCTGGAGGTAGATTTCTGCAAGTTGATTGAATAAATGTGACTGCAACTCATCTGAAAGACGCGGCACATCAGTTCCATGAAGAGTTTTTCCTGTAATGTGCTCCAGAGCTAAAAAAGGAAGGCCAAGAATGTTATCTCAGTTGATGGAATATTTGAAGAGATGAGGGATAGGGATGGTAGTCCTCTCAGCAATATACCTACATAATAGGATTACACTGTTAGAGCCTGACTGCAAACACAACTATTCAAATTTCTTACTTCATTGTTGCAATCTCACCTCACATTTTCTTCTCAGGAAATGCAAGACACAGTAGCAGGGGAATTCAGACCATCCATCATTCAACAGGCTCAGCAGGCTTGGTCAACTCATCATCTGGTGTTGAATTGGTTGTGGTTGTGTTCATAAAGAGAATAGGAAAGCAGATATTGTAGCTCCCCTTCTTTGATTCTGAGAAAACCCGGCAAAGTTTCTTCTCAGGATGCAAAAATGTAGCCAATTTGCAGACCAGAGCTGGATCAATTGAATTGATAAACTTCTTGACTTCTTTGTCAAGCAAATGATGAGTGAGTTGGTCCATAGCCCCTGATAGTCAACAGAAACCAGCAAGGTTCAAAAATAAGCACTTCATACTTGTAAGCAAGATCAGCGCCTCAAGATCAGTTCTGGGGAGGAGTTGATGCTGGAATAACAGCACTGCTCATGACAATGTGAAATCATGAAGCATGAAGCATAGGTAGGCTTGCTTGCAGGACAACTGAACTAGGCCGAGAGCCAATCTCAGGGTACAGTACAGAGTACAGAGTAGTTACTCCATACAGAGGACGCTATCAAAAGAATTGCACCAGCAAAAAGACAGCTAGACAGTGTCACAAATCTTGGCAGAAATTCACACTGTATTTCATATTATTATTATTATTATTATTATTCTTTCATTATAGATGTATGCAGTCAGAGAATATGACATCTACCTGAAAACTTTTAGTTCTCAGGGTTTTTCTAATATCTACAAAGCTAACTATTAGTTATACATTTGTCAATTTCAGATATGTAAAATCAGAAAATTCCAGCTCAGAATATAAAAACTAGTTATAAATTACAGTATTTTAACATCTTCTGATACTTTGAAATCATTCAGAAATAACATAATAAAAGAAAAGAGAACAAAGTCTTAAAGATAGATATATTAAATAAATAGATAGAAAAGAATAGAAAAGAAAAAGTAAAGAGAGTGTAACAGACTGCATCTGATCATAAGACTATTTCATTACACTCTATAGATTTCTGCGGAAAGCTCCAATTCTCAGTTGTCAATTCTCAGCTGAAGAACTCACAGAGTTTCTATTCTTCTGCTCTGAAGCTTCATCTTCTACATGTATATAGACTGATCATGTGACTGTGTCTGAGATCAGAATCAGAATATTTGATGATTTCATTATCAATTCAACTGATGTCACTACACAGTTTTAACATTAGATAGTAGTCTTATGCTGTCTCAGTGAAACTTACTATTTACTCTTATCACATTTTTCAAATGAGATTATGATTTTTACTTCTCAATTTAAAACATTTTTATTACTTTAAATAACTTTAAATCTCATTTAAGTGTTATCAAAAAGCATTACTTTTTAAAAAATTAAAAATAGTTTAAAAAAAACCTTAAAATGTCTAAAAAGAGTAACTTTATACTAAGAATAAGATTAAATGAAATCAAATGAAATTACTTTCTTATTTTTTTCAAGTCATGATTTCATTTTAAGATCTGATATATAGTTACTTTACATGTTTTTTTAATAATTAGACACAGCAGAATTTATATCAAGAAATGTATGAGATCAGATTAAATAAGATTAAATATGAAATTTATAATCTTAATAATTAGAGCCTGTTCAGTACGTTCATACTTTTTGAATACAATAGTGAATCTCATTAAAAATAGTATATTTATCAATTATTAGTAGCAAGTCAGTGTTATACTATTACATTATTTCACCTTAGTCCCTGCTCTGAGATGAAGAAAGAAAGCTCACAAAAATGTGTTCTTTTTGAATGAAGTTCAGAGTCAGTTCAAAAAGAACACATTTTTATAAGCTTTCTTCTAATCAATATTAATTAACTATCTTCACTATGAATACTATTCTCACTACATTGTCTCTAAAAGTGCTATTCTACACTATCACACACTGTTGAAGTTAAATACTGCTTATTCATAAGATCTTGATAAGAGATGTAAGTACAGCTGCTTAATTCACTGAACACCTGATCATTTTCATCTGTACTTTGTAAAAAGCAGCTGTATTATTAGTACAGATACTCTGCTCACTGAACAGTCATGATATTGAGACTGTACTTTTTAAAAAAAGTGAAGATCTGTACAAAAAGAACAAGTACATACAGACACACTGAACAGGCTCTTAGTCTATATATATAGATATCTACTCATTTCTATTCTTCTACTCTAAAGCTTTATCTTATATATGTATAAATATTCACTCTAATCACTGATTCTTATACTTTCTCTTTCTGTTTTTCTTTCTTAACATTTTTTACTTTTATTATATAAGATCTATATATTATATCAATCTATTCAGCATAGGTCTTTTACACTTGAAAAATGTTCATTATCTTCTAATTAGAAATGATTACTTATTGAGATATCTGAACATGTAATAACATGTAAGAAATAGAGAAATGAATAATGAGTTAAGTAAATACTGAGTCTCTAGAAGCTGCTTATCAGTCACTCTGACTCTATAATAAGATCTTATAAAGAGAATATCAGTGAAAGATCTGAGAGTTCTGACATCTTAAATATATAAGATATTTATATAATTACACTTCTTCTGATTCTGAAGAACTCTCAAATGCAGATATTATATATTCAATAAATGATATAGCTATGTCTACTGATAATATAAGAGAACTCTTGAATATGAGTATAGATACAGTATTACAGTAACTCTAAGCAATGTTAAAATTACAATAATAACAGATAGCTGATATGCATGCAACTTAATAACATTAATATAAAGAAATTCAATAATTATCTCAATAAGAAATTCCTGTACAGACAATTTCAACACTGACTGAATCAGATATAAATATAATGTGAGTACTGAAGAAATATCTAAATACTTCTATATATTTTAATACTTCTTATCTCACTCTCTATCTGTCATAGAGATTGAATATACTTGTGAAACTAAGTATAGATAAAGATGCCATCAGTTTATTAACTAATTAAAATTAATATTTCAATGATTGATTGAAAGATTATATGAAACAGAAGTTTTATTTATGAATAAAGATATATAAATCAGTGTTATACATATCTGATAATATTATTAGATCTCTTAATATTCTGTTCAGAGACACTGCTATGCAATAGAAGTGAAGTGACTATCAAGACTATAAATTTCATATTTAGTCTCATTTAATCTGCATGAATCTCACTGAGACTAGTTATTAAAAAAACATGTAAAGTGTGACAGGCTGCGTCTGATCAATTATATAGACTATTCTGTTACACTTCATAGATTGTTCTGCTTCACTCTTAAACACGTACACTCTGATTCTCAGTCATTCTCAATCACCGATTCTCAGCTGCTACAAACACATATAGATTCTTTCACTCTGAATTATTATTATTATTATTCTTCAATTATAGATGTATGCAGTCAGAGACTATGACATCTACCTGAGAATCTTTAGTTCTCAGAGTTTTTCCTATATCTATAGAGTCAACTATTATACATTTATCAATTTCAAATATGCAAAATCAGAAAATTCCAGCTCAGAATATAAAAACTGTTTATAAATTATAGTATTTCAACACCTTCTGATACTTTGAAACCATTTGAAAATATTATGACAAAGGAAAAGAGAACATAGTCTTAAAGATAGACATATTAAATAGATAGATAGAAAAGAACAGAAGAAAACAAGTACAGTAAAGAGAGACTATAACAAAATAAAATTATTAAAAGATAATGTATAGCTGTTTTAACAGACTATATCTAATCAATTTCCATCTCTTCATATTCAGATACTTCTGAATTCAGTCATTTTCTTGTAGCTACTTTAGTTTCAGATAGAAAGTCTATTAAGTATTTAATTCCTGTCTCAGTTGAGAATAAGAACCTCATTTTTAATTGATTTAAGTCATACTTCTTCTTTAATCTGACTCTGAGGCTATTGTATAATGGACAATATATTACAATATGCTCAGGATTTTCATTCACATTGCAGAATGAGCACTCTGTTGAATCAAATCTATCATCAAATCTTTGTATATAGGATTTGAAATAACCATGTTCTAGTTTCAGCTGAATTATAGATGAGAATATTTTCTTTTTACATTTAATTGAACAAGATTTCCACTTTGATTTTGTCTCAAATCTTGAATAATGTATGCTCTTCTTTTGTTTCTGCCAGCTTTCATTTCACTTGTTGAAACAAGATTCTTTTATCTTTCTCTTTATGAAAGATCAGAACACTGTTTTTTCAATAGATCTGCTTAATTATGAACTCTTTTTTGCAGCTGAATCAGCCAATTCATTGCCATGAATATTCATATGAGCAGGAACTCAATGCAGATGAATTATCTGTTTTGATGTTCTTCTCTTTTGAATTTTCAAAACTGAGTTTAAAATCAGTTCAAGATTCATTTGATCATTATGAATCTGACTATTTCTAAGTCTTTTTAAGGCAGCTTGACTATCAGAGAATATTCATGCCTCTTTCAAACTATTTCCTCTTTTATGAGATTTTATTTCAATGAGTTTGAAAGCTTTCACTATTGCAAATAGTTCAGCATCAAAGACTTCAGATCTTTCACTCTGAAGCTTCACTATGTACATTATTATATATATGTATAAATATTCACTCTGATCACTGATTTCTACACTTTCTCTTTCTTTTCTTCTCTAATATTTTTCTCTTTATTATATAAGATCTATCAATATTATACTAATCTATTCAGTGTAGATCTCTTACGCTAGAAAAACATTCATTATCTTCTTATTAGAAATGATTATTCATGCATTATCTTCTTATTAGAAATGATTATTCATTAAGAGATATCTGAACACATAAACAACATGTAAGAAATAGAGAAACAGTTAAACAGCTAAGTGAACACTGAGTTCTTCAATAGAAGCTTACTTATCAGTTATTCTAGCTCTGTAACAGAATTTTACAAAGAGAGTAAAATCTTATAAGAGAATGTCAGTGAAAGATCTGAGAGTTCTGACACTCAGATATATAAGAGATTCATACAATTATGTATCTGACAATCAATATAATTATGTCTAATGATAATATGAAACTCTCAAACGCGAGCATAGACATGATGCCACAGTAGCTTTAAGTAATATTGAAATTATAACAGCAATAGATAGCAGACATGTATGTGACTCAATAACTTCAATACAAAGAGATTCAACAATTAACTTATGTGATTTCAACATCTAGAGAATCAAATACAAAAGTACTGAAAGAACACTTAGAGACTTCTATATATTTCAATACTTCTGATCTTACTCTCTACTTATCATAAAGAATGAAAATACTTGTGAAACTGAGTATAGATGAAGATGTCATCAGTTCATTAATTAATCAAGATTGATATATCAATGAAAGATTGAAGAATTGTATGAAATAGAAGTTTCACTTATAAATGAAAGTATGTAAATCAGTGTTATAAACATCTGATAATATTATTAAATATCTTGATATTCTGTTTCAAGATACTGCTATGTTCTAGAAAGCATTAGATTGATTACAGAGTACTTAATAGAGAAATATTTCTCTTACAATATTTATCTCTGACTTCAATATCAAGATCTTAGAAGCAGGTAGTCAATCTTGAAAGAATTAAATGAAGATTAGCATGTTTAAGAAGATATTAATCTTCAAACTCTTACAGACTCTTATAAGTATAAATGAAGACTTAACTTATGAAGATTTCTGTACACAGCTCTGAACATTGAATAATTATCTTATCAAGCTCAAGAGTATACAGAACAGTGACAGAAGATGTTACATCTCAGTCACTTGTACATCTGCACTGAAGAATAACAATGATGCAGATGCCATGAATTGAGTAGACTTAAATATTATAAGAAGCCTACGCCGAATAGATCAGTATAATATTGATAGGTCTTATATAACAAAGATAAAAATGTTAGAGAAGAAAAGAAAGAGAAAGTGTGAGAATCAGCAATTGAGATGAATATTTATACTCATATGTGGTAATGTATGCGATGAAGCTTCAGAGTGGAAGAATATATGCATGTTTATAACAGCCGAGGATCAGTGATCAGAACATACACATTCATGATAACTGAGAATTGATGATCAGGAAATGGCTGAGAATCAGAGTGTACATGTTTGAGAGTGAAATAGAAGAATCTATGAAGTGTAACAGAATAGTCTATATAATTGATTAAGTGCAGTCTGTCACATTAGTTCCTTCTTCTCAGAAGCAGTTTTCATTGATCAAGAGCTGCTGTTTCAGATAACATGAAACTCAGAGTTCAGATCAGTTAATTATAGTCAACTCATTTCATGAGATATTATCAGCTACAGTTATGAAGTCTCTCATTGAGAATATTCTCAATTTCTCACTCAAGCTCATTATCTTCTTCTATAATGTCTGATGACTGTCAGTTAGAAGTCAGCTGAGAAGAAAATGAATCAGTGATAGTGCAGCAGAGTAAGCTTGTGTGAAATACATTATGAATCTCTGATAATATGTCAAGATAGTAGTTGTGACTATCTAGAACTTCTATCACTTTATACCTGATGTGATGATAATCTAGTGTATGAGATGAACATGTGATTCATATATTCTTGAGATTCAATTACATAAGATCTTCTATCTTATACTGCTCTGCAGAATCTCATTGAATATTAATTTAATCTTCTTAATCATGTTTCACAGTTATTATGAAGATCTCTGCTCAATCACAGACATCTCAGAGCTTCATTACTATATTATTAATAATTTAAATTGAACTGTGAAAGTTCAGTATAAACTGTGTAATCTCTAGAAGATTCAACACTTTCATATAATATCTGTGTGTAAGAAAGAACAGACTTACATCTGTTGAAATAACATCTCAATCATTAATAGCAATCTCTGTGTGTAGAAGAAGGTCATATCAATCATCTTATAAGTAATTACAGAACTTATAAAGATAATTCTTTATAATCTGAATTGTCTATTCTGATGCATCATCAGTCTTGAGATGATAGACAGTTGACAGACAGTGTATAATCTTGAGAACTTGACAGATTCTTGTTCAAAGAGTACTTATAAATTAGCAGCTCTGATCTAATACTATCAATCTCAGCAACTCATGCATCTGATAGAATAAACTCTGTAAGAAGGCTTCAGTGACTTGTTCAGTATTTATCTTATTATAAGATTTTAATATTACACTCTTACTTAGTTAATTAACAATGATCAGAATATTTCTACAATCTTTACTCTCAGATAGATTAACTGTGAAGTCAATTACTATATCTCATCAGATTCTATCAGAAATATTGAGTGATTTCAGTAGATATTTTCTACAGTTCTTTCATAAGATAATGAAAGAGTAGTGATTACAGTTTCAGATAAAGTATCTAATACTGTTTAATATCTCAGATCAGTAGAACTTTTAGAAGATCATTTTATACAGTTATTTATAATCTGAATAATCAGTTATATATAAATCATGCATCTCTTATATTATCTGAGTGTGTAAGTGTTCAGAGTGAGAGACTCAGCATTGTTTATAAAATTATAGAGTGTTATTATCATAAATTGAACATTCTAAGATATCAATTCTTATATATAGTTCTGAGAGAAATTGAGATACTTCTTAATATACTGCTTTAGTGAGAATCTGAAGAAGTTCATTAGTCTGAGCTGCTGTATGTCACAGTTCATTCAGTGTAGAGAAAGTGAAGATATCAATGACAGTTCTAATTGAAGAAGTATGTATAGTGCTGTGAGCTGTTTCATCTTGATCAACTAGTATCTTCAGATTCAAGAGCTGATGCTCTCAGTTCATTCAGTGAGTATCTGTTACATTGAATGACATATCTTACTCTCATTATGAGAGAGTATCTGTCATCAAGTTCTGACTGCTAGAACAGTAGTATATTGTAAAATAAAAGTAGCTTAAGAACTCAGATCATTGTATCTATTATTCAGTAAGTTTACAGATAGTTATAAAGTATTTAAGATTTTTATAATCTGTGACTATCTCAAATTTGAAGACACTTTAGAGTTCAGAGTCTTATTCTTCTAAACAGTGTATAATTATAAGAAGTTTCTTATCATAGATTTTATAATTGCATTCAGCAGAACTCAGTTTCTTAGACATGAAGACACATGATCATAGAATATCTTTATCATTATATTACAATATTACTTCTTCTATTATATAGTCAGAGAAATTAATCTTAATAACTATCTTATAATCAGAATTGAATATTATCAGCAGAGAGATATTAATAAATATCTTCTTCATCTGTGTAAATACAGCTTCAGTGTCTGCTGATCATTGAAATACTGAGTCTTTCTTAGTAAGATCTGTAAGTGATCTTGTAATATCTGAGAAGTTTTGTATAAATCACTGATAGAAGTTAGTGAATTCAATGAAGCTTTATACATCTTTCACAGTATATAAAGCTTCTCATTTAAGAATGACAGAGATCTTTTCAGAATTCATTTAAATTCTCTTATCAGCTTCTATGATGAAATCTAAGTATTTAGTACTCTTAACTTCAAAATCACACTTATCAATATCAATTGATAGTTCTACTTCTTATAGTTGTTATAATACTCTTTATATATACTCTTGATATTCTTTTCTAAATTCATTGATAAAGATGAGAATATTATCTAGATAAGCAGATACAAACTCATTAAGAAAATCTCAGAGTGCTCAGTTGATATACTTCTGAAATATACTGAGAGTATTAGTCAGTTTAAAAGATATGACTATTTATTCAAAGAGACTATAATGTGTTTAAAATGCTGTAAGTCATTCATCTTCTTCAGTGATATAAATCTTATGAAATGTGATGACAATATCTAGCTTTATAAATTATTGAGCTTACTTAATTCATGCTAGGATTTTATTGATGAGAGATAAGAGATATTAATCTTTCTTTATCAATCTGTTCAGATCTCAGTAGTTTACACAGAATCAGAGTTCTTTATCTAACTTCTTTATAAAGAGAATAGAAGCTGCAGCAGAAGAGTTATTAATATGTATGAATTTCTTATTTAACAGATTATTAAGTGTCTTCTGAAGAAGAAGAAGTTTATCTTAAGATATATTATAAAGAGAGTCTCACAGTGACTTGAGATTCTTATCATTCTTCTTTTCTAACTTGATACTGTGATTCACTTCTGAGTCTTGTAAAGAAGATATATTTATAATATTATCTTATTAAAAGATATCTAGATAATTATGATATTATTGAGAAAGTTTTATATAAGAATCTGTTATTATAATATAAGATAACTTTTCTAGAGTCTTTTTAATATCAGTCAGACTGACAGAATAAATTATTATATAATTCTGCTATCAGCAACTTCTTTTTTAAAGTATTTTATATATATTAACAGAGATCAGTGTCAGATTCATAGTCTTATGAATATCATCTTTATAAATTCTATTATTGTTAGAGAATATCAAGCTTCTGTTTTAAATATTCAATAAGATACTTTATTCAGATAGTTGTGATTCAAAGGTTGCTTAAGTCAGCGTACGATTACAGGCGTACGCCGGCTTCTTATATATTGTAATATTGTACGCTAAATTAATTAGTGACTGCTATGACCCTCTTTACATTTGTATGCTAGTAGTTCAGAAGCAGCTGCATTATTATTCAACAGTCATACATTCTTCTGAATCACATTCTTTCTCACCAGATTCAGTCATGCTCATGTGACTATGTCATACACTCTAGCTTCATGCAGATTAGCTCATCACTAGCATTTCACAATTGTGTGATCTATTCCTGATTCAGCTAGCATTCTGTATACACTCTTACAAAGAAACTTTCACTATATTACATCACTTATTCACTAACTTTTCTCATTCTTCAATCATCATCTTCATCATTATCATCATCAAATGTTATCATCTCTTTCAAGATTTCTATCTCTTCTTCTGTTCAACTCTTTTCATCTGTTCATCTATCACATTATACACGTTTCTGGCGATGACCCCCTGTTCTCATAATAAGCATTCTTATAGTGCTCATACCAGGCAGTTCATTAGCAGTAAGTGTAACACATTGTGAAATGTGATCAGAACTTGTTTATCTTCTAACAATCACCAGAATGTACTATCATGAATAGCACATCTTCTTCATCTTCTTATACATTCTTGACTGTTTCCTTCTCAGCGGGTTTCTGATCATGTTTTCTGGCATGATTTTGCATGAATGCAGATGCTGATATATTGTTTTTATTTATATAGAATCTTCACATGTTGACAGATTCACATTCACTGATGATAGTGAACTCAATGTTGAATTATTGATCAAGAACTTGAAGAATGTGATAATGAAGAAATTGTCTGTGTCATATGTGATCAGATCTCTCATGTTCTCTCTTATCTCTTCTACTACTTCTTTCTCTGCTGCTTCTCTCTCTGTCTCTTTCTCTGCCACTTCTCAATCTTCTACACTTGCCTCTGTGTCTGATTCTCCCGCTCCTGCTACCTCTGTTCTCGCGACCTCTGGTTTTGCTACCTCTGCTTTCATTATCAGCTCTTCTCATTTCAAGGAGATATTGTATAGGCTTAATGAACTACATTTCTCAGTGTGTACACTCTTACTCTTCTTACTGACTCTCAGAACAATTTATTGTATAAAGACTGTGTATAACATAACTATCTAGAGCTCAGTCACAGACACTGATTATTACATTCATTTTAAATATTCATAATAAGATAATTATTCATTTATATCAGAGAATCATCTCTCTCTTCAATAGTGTCTAAATTATAAGTCTTTTCATTTTTCATCTTTTCTTTCTAATACTGATTTTTCTATTTTTAGAAGAAATTATTATGAGTTTTACTGTGTATAAAGTTATAATATTCACAGATATCAAGAAGCTTTTTATAACTATAAAGTTCAATATTATGAGAATATTCACTCTGATAAATTTCTTTGAGATAATAGATCTGTATCAGTCTATTCTCTGACATCTATTATCTGACTTCATGATGCAGACAAAAGATATCCATGTTTTTAAGAACAGAAATGTAGATATCATACTCTTTTACATCTGTGAGTATGAGGCTTGTACACCTTGTCTGAGATGTCATTATAAGAATGAGTCATTCACACACTGTGTTCTACTTTCTGCATTTTTCTGTGTCTCTCTCTCTCTTTCTGAGAAGTCTCATACATGTTGTAATTATATATACAATTCTAAGATCAGCAGATGTTCATTCAGTAACTATTCTCATCTCTAATTTTGCAATTTTTATATACTAATAATGATTCTTAGTTACTTCAGTGTCAGAGATCATTCTGATTGAAGATGATAATATCACTAAGACTATCTTCTTTCATCTTTAAGCTTCTCTCATCACTTTCTCTTTCTTCTCTGCAGAGAAGATTGTGCACATATCAGATTATAAGTATTCAGTCTCAGATAACTCTTACTGTTATTTATTCAGTTCTGTATCTTCTTCTTCTTCTATTTCTTTTATCTTCACTATCTCTGTTCTGGCTTCTGATTCTGCAGATCTCACACTCTTCTTCAATTTCTCTATACATACACATGCACATTTCTATATTGGCATTTCAGTCAATCTTGTAATAAATGACATTAATGTTGTACACAGAGCAGTAGAGAAATCAGAGACATGTACAGTGTTATTATAAGAGTAGCTTACAGCTCTTAAATCTCTTACAGATCTCAAGTTTTGAGATTTTCTTTATTTTTGATGTTTTTCAGATGATGTGATGTTGAAAATAGATTAAACATGTGATATATGAAAATAAATGAGATGTATATAATAATATTTGTCTTTTACAGCTGACTCTTACAGTTGATAATCAATTCATTATCTCTTTTCTTTTCTTACATTTTTTCTTTATCTGCTAGTCACTACTCTTATATAATCTCTATATAATACAGTGTTCAGTGACTAGATTCAGCAGCTTTTATCTTTTATAATTCTATCTCACATATTATACTGTCTCTCTTCATCTGCTCAGATTACTACAGTGAACAGTTCATCAAAACTAATCTCATCTGATCTCTGAGTATCTTCAGAGATTAAGATGACTTGATCTCATATATCTGCAGATGTTTCAGATAGTTCATTCTCTGTAATCTTCATAATTAAACTGATATAAACAGTTGAATTCAACTCTGAATTTCTTTTTCTTCTGTGACCTGACTTATGTACAAGTCTGCTACTTTGAGATCACTCTTTATCACATTACACTCACTGTCTGCAGTGTGTTATCATACAATCAGCTACAGTTTCATTACTTATTGAAGTGTGACATTTATCTGATTTCTTCATTTCTTCTCATTCTCTTCTTGTAATCATGAAAAGGTCAGAATAAGTGAGATTATCTGATTTATAAGCATCTATGATTTCTCTTACTTCACAAGTCTTTTCAATTGTAAGCTTCTTCTTTTTTAACACTGATAATAGTGCTGTGAATAATTATAATCTGCTCAGATCTTGTATCTTTGCTTTTACAAGTTATGAATCATTTATTAAGTTGTATAAGATCTGTTTCTCTGATTCTTTCAATGCATATGTTTTCAGAGAATGTGATTTGAGTATTTTATATAATTCAAATCACCTAGATTGAAACTTCTCAGAACTCTCATTATGTATGAGAACTCACATTCTCATCTTGAGACTCAATTTCTTAACTAGTGAGTCTTGTATTCTTTTTGATTGAATTGCTTAGTTCAGAAGTAACTTATTAGCTTTTGTACATGTGTGACTGATCTCTTTCAATCTTGATTCTGTATTCATGACTGTTGCATCTGCAACTGCTACTGCTGTATCTGTAACTGCTGTTTCTGCTGTGTCTGCAACTGCTGTTTCTGCTGCATTTACAACTGCTCTCTCTCTCACCTTTTCTGAAGCATTCTCTGAGATGCACGGATGCAATTCATACAATAAGTAGAATGATGAATACTTGAAGACTGCATGCTGTCAAATCTGTATAGCTAGTAGCACCTGTCTGAGATATTCATTTCATAGTCTCATAGGCTTACTCACTAGATATTTCATCAGTATATTGCTCAAGATTTCATTCAAGTGTTTCATCTTCCTGTTCATTTGTGAATAATATAGTATTGTTCTATGATATCTTGTCTATAACTGATTCATGAAATGCCTTATCACTTCTTCTACAAGGTTCACACTGTTATCAGTTAGAATCTTGTGCAGTATTTCATAGTTGACATAGATCTCATTATGTAGAAACTTCATTATCACCTTCTCTATTATCTATGAAACTGCTTTCACAACTGGCCAGTCAGTAGCATAATCAATAGCAGTAATTATTCATTGATTTTCATTTGACATTTACAGCAATATGTCTATGAGGTTCACTTCTCATCATTTGAACAGTTGTATCATACACTTCACCTGATGTTATGCTTTCTCATGTTCTAACCCTTTCTTAGATTCTTTCGCGACCTGGCAATTCAGACACTTGTAAGCATACATCTGAATGTTCTCAGTCATACTTGATCAGTATACTCTTGATTCAAGTACACTCATGAGTTCAGAGCTTTCTAAGTGACTGAATTCCTTGTACATGTGAGTCATCAAGTCACATTGAAATGAAGATTCTAGATAGAGAGCTTCTATGTATTCTAGATTGCAGTAAAACACAATGTTGTTTTCCAATTTTCTCAGCTTGAAGTTCAGAAGCATCTCTTCTACTACTTTTATAAGACACTTATCATCTGACATCTTGCTATTCTCTAAGCAAGAGATCATGACATTCACTCATTCTGATTTCTTGCATTCTCTCAGCACATTTAACACAAACATTTCTTATGCCTGATTTGCAGAATCCTCACTCATGAAATTGAGTCTGTAACTGATTGTATCAGGCATCACAGCATTCAATCTCTTTTGATATTTGATATGAAGATTGTATGCTTAGAACTCCGAGATTCAATATACTAAGTGTTTAAAAGGTTTTATTATTAATTGTAGATAGACAAGGCTTTTGTGATCTGTGATTATTATTGTCATATGCCTGTTATTGATATATCTATCTCATAACATCAGCATGTGCTTGATCACTAGCAATTTCTTTTCATACACTGAGTAATTGAGCTCAGCGCTCAATAGTTTTCTATCATTATATATCATCAGATGCAGCTTGCTATTCTTACTCATCTGTAGAAGAGTGTCTCTGATAGCTCATTTGAATATGTTCATCTCAATGTAGAAAGGTTTATTCTGATCTGATTGAATAAGCACTGAGAATATTGTTACATGTTCTCTCAGTATGAGAAAAGCCTCTTCACACACAGTATTTCAGATGATTGAATAAGACTTCTTCTTTCACAGATTTGCATCTGTTTCTCTTAAGAGATCTGAGAGTGATGCAGATATTTGTGCAAAATTCTTGATGAATCTGCAGTAATTAGACTGGCCGGCGGGACCATGAATTTCACATTTGGTCTCATTTGGTCTGGTTCCATACATTTCTTGGCGTGAGTCCCACCAGGACCAAGCCTCAAAAAAATCTGAAAATGGACCATTTCTGAGAGAAATGGCGTGAAAAATGACCAGATTTAATTCAAGAACAGTGAAATGAGAGTAATTTTTCAGGATAAACTGTGAAAGATAATCATTCTTTCAAAATCAGAATGAGACTGAGACTGAAGATTAAAATCAGTCTCATTCAGTTCATTCAGTGATTGCTTATATAATCAGAATTTGGTAATAATTATTGATAATGCTTATGAAACAACTAAATACATTCTTGTGTAAGTTTATTCTTCACTTTCTCATGAAAACTACACTTCTCTGATATACTGTGATCAGAGGTATTAAACTGTCTGATAATTCCATGTTTTATAATCATGAGTTTCTTGATTATTTCTTCTTGTAATTGTTCTCAGTGATAGTGATAAATATCTCAACTTGAGTTGAACTTTCACTTCATTCTCATCCCTGTCAATGAAATTGTCAGAATATCATGTGTCATCAGTGCAACAGTTGAATATGTACTCTCAACAATTTTTCATAACTCTAGAATTGATTTGATGTGTAAATTTGTCAGATTATCTTGAAGATAGTGATCAAATTCAGTTTTATAAGCATGTAGTTTTGCCTGATTTTCAGTTGCAATCAATGTATGTAAGTTCTATTTCAAAGTTAGTATTATAGTTCTATGTGATATGAAGTGTTATCAAAGATTGTTACTTACTAGGGAATTGTATTCCACTGTCTTCACATCTCAAACATCTGCTTGTTCAAATCTCTGATAGTTGACATTGTAGTAGTCTCAGGCTAATTTAACATATGAGTCTCATTCCTTCTCTGTTCAATCTTGAGAAGTGTAGATGTTAACTTGATAAGAGAGATCTAGTAGAGCTGCTACAGCATAGTACTCTGTAAAAGATTGTTCTATTTTGCTGTAGTAATATATCAGTTTATTTCTTACAGTAACAATAGCCTGTGCTATAGCATTATTCCAGACTGAATTTCTTTTTGAGTGATTCAACTGCTTCTCAAGATGAGTAAATAAACTGTTATACACTCACCAGACTGACTGCAGCATTGATGTATAAGTGATTGAGACTGTCTTTGTTATCTTATAAAACTGAAACAGTAAATCAATCACATATTTCAACTGAGTTCACTTCATATCTGAAAGTTTCAATATCTGAATCTTTTCTCAATCAGAGTGTTGCACTCAATGATTAATCATCTGATATAATTGAAGAGTCTGAACAGTCATCTTATATATTGAACTTCACTGTGTTCTAACATTCTGTATCATATTCAGTGATGTGACTGATTTGTTTATTTATTAAATATCATGAAATTATTGTTGTTGTTTAGAAGAGATACAAATCATATTAGCAATGTTTCAAATCTATAATATTTAAATTATTAGTCAATCTATTCAAAATTAACAGTAGTATTATTAAAAAGCATTATTAAAAAGCAATATTAAAAAGTGTTGTTAAAAAACATTATCTTTTACAAAGTGAATGTAAAAGTTACTTAAGTAATCACTTTCATCTCATTCTCATCTCAAGAATCAGTCATCTCATTATTCTTTGTCTTGATGTTAAGATTCTTTATCAGTGTTTACATCACAAGTTGAACCACATGAGCAATGCAGAAAATATGATCTTATTTATCATTTCAGAAATACAAAGTCAATTTTTGCTTCAAGCTCTTCATCATAGTGTAGTTATTTACAGCATTATCAGTTATAATTGCAAGAAGACTGAGACTAATATCTCAATAGTCATTTTTAATCACAGTCATTAATATCTCTGTTATATAATCCTCAGTATAACTACTGATCAATGATTCAAATTCAATTAATGTCTCTTGATAAGTTCAGTTCTCATCAATGTAATTACATATAACTCTTATAAATGCAAGATTGTTTGTACTAGTTCATGCATTCACTGTGAGAGACACTCTTTGATGATTCTTCAACTCTGATTCTAGATATTGCATATTAACTTTGTAGTGTGTCTCAAGGTTGAACTGAAGACAGAATTGATGTGAAATATGAAGATTTGAATTAAGTATTTGAAGAAGTGTTCAGAATTCAGAGTTTTCAATTGATTGAAGAGAAAGATTCAGAGATATATACATACAAAGTAATTGTTCATGAAAGTTATCAGATAAGAGTTGTGAAATCAGAGTACTGATACAGAGTCATTTTTACATGATTTTCTTCAAATTAGAAAGTTAGTATTATCAAAAATCATTATCTAGTAGAGCAACTTACCAGCTCAGTAGTAATTTTCTGATTATTTTTCTTTTATTGTCTGCATTCTGATGACTTCAGATGTCAGAAAATTTCTTCAGAGCTATAATTAGTTTATGATGAATATTTCTGAATAAAGTTACAGTAATTACAGCAAAGAGATAACTCTTCAGTAATCTGTAATACAATCTATTAATAATTATTTCATAGTTTATCTTGATATTTGTGTTGAGTTTTTCATAAATTTTGTGACCTGAAATCAGATGTGAAGAATGAAGTGATTATTCACTATAATTGAAAGAGAGTATTCTGTGTTGAATTATAAATAACATAGACTTTGTAATTCACAGTGATTTCTTGAAGAGTTTATGAATCTTCAATAGAAGTAAAAGAAGTGAAAGAAGTGAATTCAGAAGATATGATAATAATTTAAGAAAGATAATAATTTATTTTCAATAACTGATCACTGATGTGTGTAAGAAGAATTAATATAAGAGAAAATAATCTTATTTCTTAGCTTAGTTATAATTTTAGTACTAACTCAGATTGAATATTATTAATGTATAAAAGTAAATAAATAATCTTGATTAATCTCTGTCATATTTCTTGAAATATATTAATATTATGAAAGAGAGTGTTATCAAATTATATTATTAGATAATATTATTAAAAATATATTAATATTATGAATATCAATATTGAAAAAATGTTGATACTTATACATTATAGTGATTTGTGAATCATGATAGTTAAATATATATATATATATATATTATTCCTGACTTGATTACAACTTGTACAATAATTTTTAAAAACTCAAAATCAATTTTAATTATTAATAATTAAAAACTTAAACTTATAACTAACTAATATAAAAAGAAAAAAATCTACTTCTTCTCTTTTTCATTCTTCTTATTATTCTTCATAATTCACTTCTCATTCTTCTTCTTCTTCTTCTTCTTCTTCTTCTTCTCCTTCTCATCTGAGATGATAATCATCTCAAAATCTCTCTTCACTGCCTTCTCAGAAGAGGGTTTCTGCTGCTTCTTCTCAGCCAGGTCAACCTGCATCTTAAAATCCCATATTTTCTGGTCTGCTGTCTCAGGTTCCATCTCAGTAGCAAGCAGATTGACACGCTCAGAGAGCAGGGCGGTCTTCTCAATATTCTGAATCATGAAGCGCATTCAAGACCTGAACAAGGCCTCAATTCCCTTCTTCTCTGTCAGCTCCTGCTAATCAATTAGAGAATAGAAGTGTTATTAAAAATCATTATCTCTCAATAAAAACTTATCAGTTTTGACTTCTTTATCTCTCACTTTAATACCTTCTCAATCTTCTTCTGCTGCTGCTTATTTACAGTAACACTCTTCTTCTCTCTCTCTCTCTTCATCTTAGTCTCAAATCATTCTCAGAACTTCTTCTGATTCCACTGCTGCTGCATGAGGCTTTTTACTATCTTCTTTTTCAATCTCTCACAGGCAGTGTCATCTGTATTATTTCTATACTTAGTTCAGTCTAAATCTATCAGAAGTGTTACTTAAAATCATTATCATTCTACTCTCTTACAGAGCCTCTTCAAGGCATTATAACATGTCTTACAATCTGTCTCTCTGTGCTTAAACACCTTCTTCTTCTCTTTCTTCAATCTGTGACAGTGCTCACACGCCTTGATGATCTGCAGAACCGCAGAATATTTGAAGAGAGATAACATGATTGATTTTAATAAGTGTTGAAGAGAGAGTGAAGACAGGCAATAATATAATAGTGATGATAATAGTAATGATGATGATAGTGATGATGATGATGATAATGATAATAATAATGATAATAATGATGATGATAAAAGAGAGAGTGCATTGAAATATATTATTAACTTATTAAACATAAAGAGACAAAGAAACTATTAACAGCTTTCAGAGATGTATAGAAACAGCTACAGTGTTGTATAGTAATATTATCTTCATTCAATGCATGCACTATTAGTATTCTTTGTATGCATTTATCATATAATCTATATCAGAAATACATGCAGAAAACAGATCTTTGTTGCTAGAGAGAATGATTACAGTGATTCTCTGCTTTTATATTATAAAGATAAGTTATTCTCATTTCTTTCTTCTCTCTTTTCTCTTCTTCTTCAATTCATCACTAAGTTCAAGCTGATATGAAAACTATTAAAACACTCATAGAAATCCTCAAATTGAAGAGTATAAACTAATCAAATTTTAAATACAGATGAACTAAATTAATTCAATAATACTAATTATTCATTCTTCTCTTAATAAAATAACAGTCATGTCTTTCTTCCTCCTCCTCAAATAAAACATAGCTTGTGAAAAGTGAGTACCACGCCAGGCCATAATGATCAACACAGTCTCAGCATGCAGAGCTGTATATACACAGTGTGTGCTGAACTGAGAGACTGTATGAGTTACAAACTGACAGCAGCATCTCAGAGAGAGCTGTGCAGTGTGAGAAAGCTGCAATTCTCAGTCATATATGCAGAGAGTGAATCACTGCAGTAAGTGTATGTACATTGCATGAAAGTAACACTTTTTGATAACACTCAGTCTCTGATATCATGAAAATAGAGTCTCTCTGTGAGATCTGTTTTTATCAGAAGTTGAAGAATCTTATATTTTCCAAGGCCATCTTCACATGCCTTGTCCATGAAATCAATGAGAGAAATCATTGATTTCAGTGTTCTGCTCTTGATGTTATTCAAGTGATAGCAGAGTTCATCCTGATCACACTTTTTAAGTGTATATTTTCTAATTATTCACATTTATACAGATATATACTGATTATTTATTAGATAATATTAAGACAATAACTCATCACAGCTGTGTTACTCTCACTGTGAGAAATACATGATTAGTGATGAACATTGTAAAGACTCTGAGAAGTGAGTATTTTGAGAGTGCTGCAGCTCTGTGACCTTGATTTTTTTTTTTTTATTTTTTGTTTTTTTCTTTTTCTTTTATTTTTTTTTTTTTTAATGTGATTTTTTCTTGTATTTGTTTTGTTTTTTGTTTTTTGTTTTTTTTTATATTTTATGTTTTTTTCATAATTAAAATTATATGAATTATAATCTATGTTCAGAAAAGTAACAATATTTGATAACACTCTCTATTGAATTTTCAACAAATGAGCACTATGTTATGATATTATGTAAGTGAGAAGTGATTTCATAGTCTTATTTAATGTCATTCTCAATAATGAGATCAGAATGAAAATGTGACTAAGAATTCAAACATATTCTTTATTCAGAACTAGATTTTTATTTAAAAAGTGAATCTGAGACCTTTAATATTTGAAATAATGTGATTTGAGATCAATGTGATGAACACAAATCATGACCAGGAGTAATGCTTTTAGGCAACGTGACAACTGTAAAGTTTGGTCCTGGTCTCAGACACGGTCACACGGTCAGTCTAGCAGTAATATAAGACTAACTCAAGAAACTGTTGTACATGATGTACATTTCTTAACCATGATCAATTTACCATGATATTCAATTTCTCTGAAATGAGATGTATACAGTCATCACTTACTACATGTTCTATGAACTTCAACTCTTCTGTTTCAAACACACACTTGATTGATTTGACATAGAGCTTATACTCTGTCAGAGTTATAAGCACTTTATCAAGATGCTTCAGATATTCATTGTATGAGTTTGAAAAGACTAGAATATCATTAAGATATACAAGATATGAGGTTTCATTCTATTTATGAAGAATTGTATTCATTATCATTTGAAAGATGATAAGTGCATTTATCAGACTGAATGACATTGTCAGAAATTCAAACTTTTCTCATTATATATTAAATGCAGTTTGTGAGACTGACAGTTTATTTACATGAATCTGCCAGTATTCTGAGAGAAGATTGATCTTTGATAGATATCAGATGTTTCTAACTGTATTCAACTGTTATTGAATCTGTGACAGTGAATATTCATTCTTGATTATAAGCTTGTTAAGTGCTCAATAATTGATACACATTCATCACTTCTCATCTGCCTTTTTCATAAATAGAACTGAAAAGCCTCACACACTTGATAAGAGTTGTATGAGACCATGTTCTAGAAGATCTGTGATCTGACACTTCTGTTCTTTGAGATGTGTTTGTGACAGAGAGTATGCATTCTGATTGACTGGTTTTGTGTCCCCTGTGTCAATCTCATGTATGAATCCTTGTTCCAGCTAGACTGACCGTGTGACCGTGTCTGGGACCAGGACCAGAATTTTTGATAGTTCCATTGTCAATTCAACAGATCCCATTACACGGTTCTAACATTAGATAGTAGTTCCATACTGTCCCAGTGGGACTTACTGTCTACTCTTGTCACATTTTCCAAATGGGACCATGATTTCCACTTCTCAATTTAAATTATTTTTATTGCTTGAAATGGCTTTAAATCTCATTTAAGCGTTACCAAAAAGCGTTACTTTTTAAAAAATTAAAAATAGTCTAAAAAAAACCTTAAAATGTCTAAAAATAGTAACTTTATGCCAAGAATGAGACTAAATGGGACCAAATGAGATCACTTTCTCATTTTTTTCAAGTCATGGTTCCATTTTGAGATCTGATATATAGTCACTTTGCATATTTATTTAATGATTAGTCCCAGCGGGATTCACGCCAAGAAATGTATGGGACCAGACCAAATGGGACCAAACGTGAAATTCATGATCCCGGCGGCCAGTCTAGTTCCAGCAGCAATTCCAGTGAAAGATCTGTTTAGAAGATCTTCTCATGCTTCTTCAGAAGCTTCTTCATATGCTTGTTCTTTCATATATCTTTTATCTTGGTTTTCTTCACTTCTGAGTCCTGTATAATATACAGAATGCTTTCAGATGAGGTCTTGTAAATCATTCTCTTTGCTTATTAATGTGTAAGCAGATTTAACTCTTCTATATCAGAGATGTGAAATGTCCTTCTCATATCAGTTAATAGAATTATATGAATCATTTTCTTTCTATTGATCAACTGCATATGACATGTACACTATTGAATCTGTGAATTGAATCTTTGAAATCAATTGAGTTTAAGAATAAGATTGTATTTCATGTTCTGCAGCTCTCACACTCAAATATAGCAAGATTATTCTCTGAAGTGCAAGAGAACTCTTACTCTTGCAGATGATATCAAATATCAGTTATTAGATAATCTTATACATCAGAGATTCTTCACTCAGTAAATCTCTTTCAACCTTCAAATTATATAATCATCAATATATTGTGTAGAAGCTTCTGTGTCTGCTAACACTTTTACAGTCATCTCTTGATTTTTACTCAAGTGTCTTCTATACATTAACATTTCAGGTCTCAAGGCATTGAGATGAGTATTCACTTCATCATTCTTGTCTGTATCTCATTTAGAAGCCTGCTTCTTCTTTGCATTCACAGAATTCAGAGAATCATCTAACATGAGTATCTCTTTCACTTTGAAGACTTTCTATAGAATATCAGTGAGTGTCTCTGAGCTCACTGATTCTGCTAGTTTTTTAACTCTCTTGCTTCTCTTAATTGCACACACTGAGTGCAATCTTTTATATCATGATTTTGACATTTACAGTTGAAGCAAGCTTAATACTCACAATATCAAGATTTTCACTCAGAGGATTTCTTTTTCACAGAATTCAGTGCTTTAGCAATGACATTCAGATCTAAATTCATTGTATTCAGATGTATGACTTATGTTATAGAAGTCTGATTATCTGTTCTCTGCTGAAGTATACTTGATTGCAGTATTTTCTGTTACAATTGACTTGTTTATTTCTGTATAATGAGAATATTATATGCTTTCTTCACTGTGTCTGACTGTGAGATTAAGCATTTTCATTCCACTCTCAACTCAGATATAAGATCATGAATGAAGATCTGTAAATAGAAAGATATTGAAAGCTCTTCATTCAATGTAAGATAGTGTAAACTGAAGTATGTAAAGTATGATATAAGATTACTCACTTATCTACACTCAGTGAAGTGTTTGTAACACTTATCTTATATATTCACTTTCTCAAAGTTGTACAAGATTCATTTGAAAAACTTATTTCATATTTATGAGAATAAATATCACTTCAGATCTGTGAGATTTATCTTTTCATCAGTCATTTATAATGACTTTGCTTTTCTGTGTAGAAATGCAGCAGATCTTAAGACTTGTTGAAATTCTGTTAACTGTCTGTCTGTGAGTTCATATTCAATCTGATAATATGATTGCATCTGACTTAGCCAGCTGATTACAGCATCATTTTTTCAGTCATTATTGAAACTTAATAACTTCAGCAGATCTTCTGACTTGATGTATCTTATGCTCAGATTCTCATTCTGCACAGTGATCTCTGATAATATGTACACTTCTGAAGAGATTGTGAACAATCATGATAAGATCTTCAGATTCAGTGTAGTTACCTGTCTGTGTAAACATTTGATCTCTCACTGCAGATCTAAGATCTGATTTTCTCTATTCTTATTAATAATGATGATTGCATCAGTGAAGCTCTTCATAGTGAATGCTTGATTCACAGTGAATGTCAATTATTGTTTAGCTTTCATCTCAGCCTGTCACTGTGTATACAAGACCTTGATCTTGTTTAGAATTCTTGTATGTGTACAGAGCTTTGATTTCAGTTCAGCAGTTTCAGCTGCTTTTCTTACTGTTTTGAGTAAACTCTCTGAGAGGTTCTGCATATCTTTCAGTTCAGGTAGCAGAGAAGAGTGTTGTTTGTATCAGCTAGAGAAGATATTTATTTCAGTGGTTTTTTGTTGATTGTATGATGTCTATCATTATATCACTGTATTGTTATATCACTATATCATTCTATTGCTATATCATTATATCACTATATTGTTATATGATTTCTGTTATCATTGTACAACTTCGGTGGTGGCCACTCTCTCTTTTATTTCTTTGAGTGAAGAGTGGTCTTCTTTGAATCTGGTTCACTGCTCTCATCTCTTTTCTCACACCTCATTCATTCGCATATGTCACATTCGCCTGAGCATGGAGTTTTTCCTCAACAAGTAAAGCAGCATTAATTAGATGCTCTTCTGCTCATCACTCTTTATATGCTATCTTTTAAGATGTTCTAGAATCACACTGACATGATAACTATGAATTGCTTCATAGATGAAATTATCATGCTCTGAAGAAGTCTGCACTTCTCATCAGTTTTTAGACATGCTATCAGATGTGATTCAAAGATTGCTTAAGTCAGAGTATAATTACAGGCATACACCAGCTTCTTATATATTGTAATATTGTATGCTAAATTAATTAGTGACCGCTATGACCCTCTTTACATTCATACACTAGTAGTTTGGAAGCGGCCGCGTTATTATCTGACAGTTGTACGTTCTTTCAAATCACATAGTCAGATAAGTCTTAATATAAAATTATAATTAAAATTGTTAACTTTATATATATAGATATCTTTATATTAATATTCTCTCACATCTATATTTAGTTTTATTATATAACAGATATAAATATCTTTTAAATTATTAAATTCTGTAAGAAGTTGAGATTTTAATAAGAGAATATACTGAAGATTATAATATTTTACAACTGAAGATTTTATTATTATATAGTAATATAAACTACTGTCTATCATGACTTTCATATTATATATATTATCAATCACAGTAGATATAAGAATTGCATTTATTATTATTTCTTCTTTAAATTATTATTATTTAATCTCTTCAAGCTTCTGTTTATAAATTTAAATAGAAGCTAATCTTTTCTCTATTTTATTAAGATATTTTTATAGTTATCTTCTGAATCTTTCTTCACTATAATGTAATTAGTATGAATAGACACTGATCTTTCTCTTAAGTGTGAAGATACATAGATTAATCAGCAGTTGAAAGCAATGTATTCTGATCAGTTACAGTTGATGCACACTTTATATTAATATTAATCAGTGACTTCTTCAGAAGTGATTTCAGAAACTCAGAAGTCTCTTTGAGCAGTGAAAACTCTTGCTTATATATAGATATTTAAGTCTACTTAATTCATAACATCTGTATCATTGTTATTCTTCAGCACAGATATATAAGTAACTGAGTTATTTCTCAGTATAGATGTGTAAGTGTAATGTCTTCTATCACTGTTCTGTATACTCTTGAGCTTGATAAGATAATCATTTAATGTTTGAAGCTGTGTGCAGAAATCTTCATCAGTCTGATCTTTGTCTACACTTATAAAAGTCTGTAAGAGTTTGAAAGTTAATGTCTTCTTGAGCATGCTAATCTTCATTCAATTCTCTTAAGATTAATCACCTGCTTCTAGAATCTTGATGTTGAAGTCAGGAATAAATGTTATCAGAGAAGTGTTTCTCTGTCAGATACTCTGTAATCAATCTAATACTTTCTATTATATAGCAGTGTCTCAGAACAGAATATCAAGATATTTCATAATATTATCAGACATTTGCAATGCTGATTCACATGCTTTCATTCATGAATGAAACTTCTGTTTTGTATAATTCTTCAATTGTTCATTGATATATTAATCTTACTTAATTAATAAACTGATAACATCTTCATCTACACTCAGTTTCACAAGCATTTTCATTCTTCATAATAAGTAAAGAGTGAGATTGAAAGTATTGAAATACATAGAAGTATCTAAGCATTCTTTCAGCACTTTTGTATTTAATTCTGTAAATGTTGAAATTACATGAGTTAATTGTTGAATCTCTTTATATTGAAGTTATTGAGTTGCATGCATATCAGCTATTTATTATTATTGTAATTTCAACATTGCTCAGAGTTACTGTGACATTATATCAATGCTTGTGTGATTCAAAGGTTGCTTAAGCCAGCGTACGATTACAGGCGTACGCCGGCTTATTATATATTGTAATATTGTATGCTAAATTAATTAGCAGCCGCTATGGCCCCTTTACACTTGTACATGTACACTAGTAGTTCAGAAGCAGCCGCGTTATTATTCAACAGTCATATGTTCTTCTGAATCACATTCTCCCCCATCAGATTCAGTCACACTCATGTGACCATGTCATACACCCTAGCTTCATGTGGATTAGCTCGCCACTAGTGTTTCACGATTGTGTAGTCTATCCCTGATTCAGCTAGTGTCTTATGTATGCTCTCACAAAGAAACTTTCACTATATTACATCACTCATTCACTAACTTTTCTCATTCTTCAATCATCATCTTCATCATTGTCATCATTGAATGCTATCATCTCATTCAAGATTTCTATTCCTTCTTCTGTTCAACTCTTTTCATCTATTCATCTATCATATCATATGTGTTTCTGGTGATGGCCTCTCATTCTCATAAGAAGTATTCTCATAGTGCTCATACTGAGCAGTTCATTAGCAGTAAGTATAATATGTTATGAAATGTGATCAGAACTTGTTTATCTTCTAACAATTGTCAGAATAATGTATTATCATGAATGATATATCTTCTTCACCTTCTTATACACTCTCAATCATTTCCTTCTCAGTGAGTTTCTGATTGTGTTTTCTGACATGATTTTATATGAATGCAGATGCTGATATATTGTTTTTATTTATGTAGAATCTTTACATGTTGACAGATCTGTATCTGCTGATAATAGTGAACCTGATATTAAATCATTGATTGAGAACTTGAAGAATGTGATAATGAAGAAATTGTCTGTGTTATATGTAGCTGAGTCTTCTGTGTTCTCTCTTGCCTCTTCTGCTGCTTCTTTCTCTGCTGCTCTTCTCTCTGTCTCTTTCTCTGCCACTCTTCAATCTTCTACACTTGTCTCTATGTCTGATTCTTTCACTCCTGCTACCTCTGTTCTCATAATCCCTGATTTTACTATCTCTGCTTTTGTTATCAGCTCTTCCTGTTTCAAGAAGATGTTGTATAGACTTAATAAATCATATTTCTCAGTATGTATACTTCTGCTCTTCTTACTGATTCTCAGAATGATTTATTATATGAAGACTGTGTATGATATGACTATCTAAAGCTCAGTCATGAATGCTTATTATTATATTTATTTTAAATATTTATAATAAGACAATCATTTATTTATATCAGAGAATTACTCTCTCTCTTAACAGTGTCTAGATTGTAAGTCTTTTCATTTTTCATCTTTTCTTTTTAACACTGATTTTTCTATTCTTAGAAGAAATTATTATAAGTTTTACTATACATGAAGTTGTAGTATTCACAGATATCAAGAAGCTTTTCATAACTATAAAGTTCAATATTATGAGAATATCTGCTCTAATGAATTTCTTCAGAATAATAGATCTGTATTAGCCTATTCTCTGACATCTATCATTCAACTTCATGATGCAGGTAAAAGATATCTGTGTTTTCAGAAATGAGAATGCAGATGTCATACTCTTTTACACTCACAGATGTGAGGCTTGTATGCCTTGTCTGAGATGTTATTATGAGAATGAGCTGTTCACACACTGTGTTCTACTTTCTGTATTCTCTCATGTCTCTCTCTCTCTTTCTGAGGAGCCTTATATGTGTTGTAATTATGTGTACAATTGTAAGATCAGTGAGTGTTCATTCAGTAATTGTTATCTCTGCTTTTACAGTTTTGTATATTAATAATAGTTCTTAGTTACTTCAGCATCAGAGATCATTTTAATCAAAGATGATAACACTGCTGAGACTACTCTCTTCTGCTCTTAAGTTTCTTTCATCACTTTCTCTTTCTTCTCTGCAGAGAAGGTTATGCACACACTGAGTTGTAAGTGTTCAGCCCTGAGTGACTCTTATCATTCATTCAGTTCTGCATCTTCTTCTTTTGTTTCTTCTGTCTCTGTCTTCTCTGTTCTAGCTTCTGGTTCTGCAGGTCTCATGCTCTTCTTCAATTTTTCTATGTGTATGTGTATACTTTTCTATATTGGCATTTCAGTCAATCTTGTGATAAATGACATTAATGTCATACACAGAGTGATAGAGGCATTGAAGACATGCATGATGTTATTGTGAGAGTGGCTTGTGACCCTCGAATCTCTTGTGAATCTTGAGTTTTGAGATTTCCTTTGTTTTTGATGTTTTTCAGGTGATGTGGTGTTGGAAATAGATTAAATGTGTGATGTATGAAAATGAATGAGATATGTATGATAACATTTATCTTTTACTGCTGACTCTTACAGTTGATGATCAATTCATTATCTCTTTTCTTTTCTTACACTTTTTCTTTATCTACTAGTTATTACTCTTACACAATCTCTATATAATACAGCATTCAGTGACTAGGTTCAGCAGCTTTTAGCTTTTGTAATTCTGTCTCATGCATTATACTGTCTCTCTTCACCTGCTCAGATCACTACAGTGAATGACTCATTGAAACTAATCTTGCTCAATCTCTGAGTGTTCTCAGAGGTTAAGATGGCTTGATCTCACACATCTGCAGATGTTTCAGATAGTTTGTCCTCTGTGATCTCTGTGATTGAACTGGTGTAAACAGTTGAATCTAACTCTGAATTTCTTTTTCTTCTGTGATCTGACTCATGTGTAAGTCTGCTGCTTTGAGATCACTCTTTGCTATGTTATGCTCACTGTCTGTGATATGTTATCATACAATCAGCTACAGTCTCATCACTTATTGAAGTGTGATATTTACCTGATTTCTTCATTTCTTCTCATTCTTTTCTTATAATTATGAAAAGATCAGAATAAGTGAGATCATCTGATTTATAAGTATCTATGATTTCTCTTACTTTGTAAGACTTTTCAATTATAAGCTTCTTCTTTTTCAATACTAACAATAGTGCTGTGAATAACTATAATTCACTCAGGTCTTGCATCTTTGCTTCTATAAGTCATGAATCATTGATTAAGTTGTGTAAGATCTGTTTCTCTGATTCTTTCAATGTGTACATTCTCAGAGAATGTGATTTAAGTATCTTATATGACTTAAATCATCTAGATTGAAACTTCTCAGAACTCTCATTGTGTATGAGAACTCATGTTCTTATCTTGAGACTCAATTTCTTAATAAGTGAGTCTCATATTCTTTTTAATTGAATTGCTTGATTCAGGAGTAACTTGTTAGCTTTTATGTGTGTGTGACTAATCTCTTTCAATCTTGGTTTTATATCTGCAACTGTTATATCTGTGACTGTTGTATCTGCAGCTGCTGTTTTCTCTTTCATCTTTTCTGAAGCATTTTCTGGGATGCGCGGATGCAATTCATACAACAGATAGAATGATGAATGCTTGAAGACTGCATACTGTCAAATCTGTGTGATCAGTAGTGCCTGTCTGAGATATTCATTTCATAGTCTTATAGACTTACTCACTAGATATTTCATCAGCATGTTGCTCAAGATTTCATTCAAGTGTTTCATCTTCTCATTCATCCGTGAATGATATGATGTTGTTCTATAATGTCTTGTCTGTAACTGGCTCATGAAATGCCTCACTGCTTCTTCTATGAGGTTTGCATCATTATCAGTTAGAATCTCATGTGGCATTTCATAGTTAACATAGATCTCATTATATAGAAACTTTGTCATCATCTTCTCTGTTGCCTCTGAAACTGCTTTCACGACTGGCCAGCCAGTAGTGTAATCAATAGCAGTGATTATTCATTGATTTTCATTTGATGTTTACAGTAATATGTCTATGAGATTCACTCTTCATTGTTTAAACAGTTGTATCATACACTTTATCTGATATTGTACTTTCTTGTGTTCTAACCCTTTCTTAGATTCTTTCATAACCTGGTAATTCAGGCACTTGTGAGTGTATATCTGAATATCCTCAGTCATGCTTGATCAGTATACTCTTGATTCAAGTACACTTATGAGTTCAGAGCTTTTTAAGTGACTGAATTCCTTATGCATATGAGTTATCAAGTCATATCTAAATGAAGATTCTAGATAGAGAGCTTCTACATATTCTAAATTGTGATAAAGCACAATGTCATTTTTCAATTTCTTCAGCTTGAAGTTCAGAAGTATCTCTTCTACTACTTTCACAAGATACTTATTATTCAACATCTTATCATTCTTCAAGTAAGAGATCATGATGTTCATTCATTCTGATTCCTTGCATTTCCTCAGCACATTTAATGTGAATGTCTCTTGTGCCTGATTTGCAGAACTCTCACTCATGAACTCAGATCTGCAACTGATTGTGTCAGATATCACAGTGTCTGATTCTTTTTGATATTTGATATGAAGATTATATGCTTGAAACTCTGAGATTCAATGTGCTAAGTGTTTGAAAGGTTTTATTATTAATTATAGATAGATGAGACTTTCATAATCTGTGATCACTGTTGTTGTATGCCTGTTGTTGATATATCTATCTCACAATGCCAGTGTGTGCTTGATTACTAGCAATTTCTTTTCATATACTGAGTAATTGAGCTCAGTGCCTGATAGTTTTCTATCATCATATATCATCAGATGCAGCTTGCTGTTCTTACTTATCTGTAGAAGAGCATCTCTGATAGCTCATTCAGATGCATCTGTCTTGATATAGAAAGGTTTATCATAATCTGATTGAATAAGTACTGAGAATGTTGTTACACATTCTCTCAGTGTGAGAAAAGCCTCTTCACATACAGTATTTCAGATGATTGAATGAAACTTCTTCTTTTACAGATTTGTATCTGTTTCTCTTAAGAGCTCTGAGAGTGATGCAGATATTTATATGAAATTCTTGATGAACCTGCAGTAGTATGAGATCAACTTAAGAAACTGTTATACATGATGTATATTTCTTAACTGCAGTCAATTTACTATAACATTTAATTTCTCTGAGATGAGATGTATACAGTCATCACTCACTACATATTCTATGAACTTCAACTCTTCTATTTCAAACACACACTTGATTGATTTAATATAGAGCTTATGCTCTGTCAGAGTTGTAAGCACTTCATTAAGATACTTCAGATGTTTATTATATGAGTTTGAAAAGACTAGAATATCATTGAGATATATAAGATATGAGATCTCATTCTGTTTATGAAGAATCATATTCATCATTATTTGAAAGATGATGAGTGCATTTATCAGACTGAATAACATTATCAGGAATTTAAACTTCTCTCATTGCATATTAAATATAGTTCATGAGACTGACAGTTTGTCTATACAGATCTGTCAGTATTCTGAGAGAAGATTAATCTTTGATAGATATCAGGTATTTCTGACTGTATTCAACTGTTGTTGAATCTATAACAGTGAATATTCATTCTTGATTGTAAGCTTATTAAGTACTTGATAATTGATACACATCTGTCACTTCTCACTTGTCTTTTTCATGAATAGAACTGAAAAGTCTCACACACTTGATAAGAATTGTATGAGATCACATTCTAGAAGATTGATAATCTGATGCTTCTGTTCTTCAAGATATGTTTGTGACAGAGAGTATGTATTCTGATTGACTGGTTTTATATTCTCTGTGTCAATCTCATGTACAAATTCTTATTCCAGTGACAATTTCAGTGAAAGATCTGTTTAAAAGATCTTTTCATACTTCTTCAGAAGCTTCTTCATATGCTTGTTCTTCTGTATATCTTTTATCTTGATTTTCTCTGCTTCTGAGTCCTGTATGATATACAGAATGCTTTTAAATGAGGTCTTGTAAATCATTCTCTTTGCTTGTTGATGTGTAAGCAGATTTAACCCTTCTATATCAGAGACATGAAATGTTCTTCTCATATCAGTTGATAGAATTGTATGAATCATTTTCTTTCTATTAATCAACTGTATATAACATGTATATTATTGAATCTGTGAATTGAATCTTTGAAATCAATTGAGTCTGAGAATAAGATCATATTTCATGTTCTACAGCTCTCATGCTTAAATATAGCAAGATCATTCTTTAAAGTGCAAGAGAACTCTTACTTTTATAAGTGATATCAAATATCAGTTATCAGATAATCTTATGTATTAGAGATTCTTCACTCAGTGAACCTCTTTCAATCTTTGAATTATATAATTATCAAAATATTGTGTAGAAGCTTCTGTGTTCACTAACACTTTTACAGTCATCTCTCAATTCTTACTCAAGTGTTCTCTATACATTAACATTTCAGGTCTCAAGGTATTGAGATGAGTATTCACTTCATTCTTACCTGCACCTCAGTCAGAAGTCTGCTTTCTCTTAATATTTACAGAATTCAGAGAATCATCTAATACAGACATCTCTTTCACTTTGAAGACTTTTTATAGAATATCAGTGAGTATCTCTGAGCTCACTGATTCTGCTAGTTTTTTAACTCTCTTGCTTCTCTTGACTGTGCATGCTGAATACAATCTTTTGTATCATGATTTTAATATCTGTAGTTAAAGCAAGCTTGATGCTTGTAATATCAAGATTTTCACTCAGAGAATCTCTTTTTCAGAGAATTCAGTGCTTTAGTAATGATATTCAGATCTAGATTCATTGCATTCAGATGTATAACTTGTATTATAGAAGTCTGATTATTTATTCTCTGCTGAGACATACTTAATTGCAGTATTTTCTATCATAATTGACTTACTTATTCTCATATAATGTGAATGTTGTATACTTTCTTCACTGTGTCTGACTATGAGATTAAGCATTTTCATTTCACTCTTAACTCAGATGTAAGATCATGAATAAAGATCTGTAACTAGAAAGATGTTAAAAGCTCTCCATTCAATGTGAGATAGTATAAACTGAAGTATATAAAGTATGATATAAGATTACTTACTTATCTACACTCAGTGAAATGTTTATAATACTTGTCTTATATATTCACTTTCTCAAAGTTATATAAGATTCATTTGAAAAACTCATTTCATGTTCATGAGAATGAATATCACTCTGAGTCTGTGAGATTCATCTTTTTATCAGTTATTTATAATGACTTTGCTTTTCTGTGTAGAAATATAGCAGATCTTAAGACTTATTAAAATTCTGTTAACTGTCTATCTGTGAGTTCACATTCAATCTGATAATATGATTGTATCTGACTTAGTCAGCTGATTACAGTATTATTTTTTTAATTGCTATTAAAGCTTAGTAACTCTGACAGATCTCTCAGCTTAATATATCTTATACTTGAATTCTTATTCTGTACAGTGATCTCTGATGATGTGTACACTTCTGAAGAGATTATGAATGATTATGATGAGATCTTCAGATTCAGTGTAGTTATCTATCTGTATAAATATTCAATCTTCTGCTGCAGGCCTAAGATCTGGTTTTCTCTATTCTTATTAATAATGATAATTGCATCAGTGAAGCTCTTCATAGTAAATACTTAATCTGCAGTGAATGTCAATTGTTGTTTGACTTCTGTCTCAGCCTGTCACTGTGTATGCAAGACCTTGATCTTATTTAGAATTCTTGTACATGTACAAAGCTTCAATTTTAGTTCAGTGATTTTAACTGCTTTTCTTACTGCTTCAAGTAAATCCTCTGAGAGATTCTGTATATCTTCCAGTTCAGGTAGCAGAGAAGAATGTTGTTCATATCAGCTAGAGAAGATATTCATTTCAGTGGTTTCTTATTAATCATATGATGTCTATTATTATATCACTGTATTGTTATATTGCTATTGTTATATAATTTCTGTTATCATTGTATGACTCCGGTGGTGGCCACCCCTCTCTTTTTATCCTTCTTTTGAGTAGGGAGTGAACTTCTTTAAATCTGATTCACTGCTCTCATTCTCTTTCTCACATCTCATCTGTTCACATACATGGTATTTGCCTGGGCATGGAGTTTTCCCTCAACAAGTGAAGCAGTATTAATCAGATGCTCTTCTACTCACTGTTCTTTGTATACTATCTTTTTGAGATGTTCTAGGACTACACTGGCATGATAACTATGAATCACTTCATAGATAGAATTATCACACTCTGAAGAAGCCTGTGCTTCTCACTGGTTTTTAGACATGCTATCAGATGTGATTCAAAGGTTGCTTAAGCCAGTGTATGATTACAGGCATATGCTGGCTTATTATATATTGTAATATTGTATGCTAAATTAATTAGCAGCTGCTATGACCCCTTTACACTTGTACACGTACGCTAGTAGTTCGGAAGCAGCCGCGTTATTATCCGACGGTCGTACATTCTTCCGAACCACACTTGCATTTAAAGGTTTCATATTATTATTAGACATGATTATATCAATTATCAGATATATAATCATATTCTCATATATCTGAGTATCAGAACTCTCAGGTCTTTTGCTGATATTCTCTTATAAGATCTTACTCTCTTTGTAAGATCTTGCTACAGAGTCAGAGTGACTGATGAGTAAGCTTTTATCTGAGAACTTAGTATCTACTTAACTGTTTAACTGTTTCTCTATTTCTTATGTGTTATTATGTGTTCAGATATCTCTCAATAAATAATTGTTTCTAATGAGAATATGATGAATGTTTTTATAGTATAAGAAGTCTACACTGAATAGATTGATATAATATTGATAGATCTTATATAACAAAGATAAAAATGTTAGAGAAGAAAAGAAAGAGAAAGTGTGAGAATCAGTGATTGAGGTGGATACTTATATGTGTATGTGGTGGTGTACGCGGTGAAGCTTCGGAGTGGAAGAATATACACGCGTTCATAACGGCCGAGGATCAGTGATTGAAACATACACGTTCATGACGGCTGAGAATCGGTGATCGGGAAATGACCGAGAATCAGAGCGTACGTGTTTGAGAGTGGAACAGAAGAATCTATGAAGTGTAACAGAATAGTCTATATGATTGATCAGGCGCAGCCCGCCACAAATATCTATACATAAGCAAGAGTCTCTGCTGTCTGAACAGACTTTCAAGTTTCTGAGATCACTTTCAAAGAAGTCACTGATTGATGTCAATGAGAAGTATGTATCAACTGTAACTAATCAGAGCATATTACTTTCAACTGCTAATCAGTCTATATATCTTCTCATTCAAAGAATGAATCAATGTCTGTTCATATCAATCACATTATATTAAAGAAAGATTCAGAAGATAACTATAAGAATATTCTAATAAAACAGAGAAAAGATTAGTTTCTATTCAAATTTATAAATAGAAGCTTGAAGAGATCAGATAATAATAATTTAAAGAGAAAATAATAATAAATACAATTCTTATATCTACTATGATTAATAATATGTATAATATGAAAGTTATGATAGACAGCAGTCTATATTACTATGTAATGATAAAATCTTCAGTTATAAGATATTATAATCTTTAGTATATTCTCTGATTAAAACTCTGACTTCTTATAGAATTTAATGATTCAAAAGATATTTATATCTATTATATGATAAAACTAAATATAGATGTGAGAGAATATTAATATAAAGATATCTATATATACAAGATTGATAATCTCAATTATAATTTTATATTAGAACTTATCTAACTATTTAAATAAGACATTTTATTGAGCACTTAAAATAGAAGCTTGATATTTTCTAATAATAGTAGAATTTATAAAGATGATATTTATAAGACTATGAATCTGACACAGATCTCTGTTAATATGTATAAAATACTTTGAAAAAGAAGTTACTGATAGTGAGATTATATCATAATCTATTCTACTAGTCTGATCAATATTAAAAAGACTCTAGAAAAGTTATCTTATATTATAATAATAAATTCTTATACAAAACTCTCTCAATAATATCATGAATATCTAGATATCTTTCAATAAGATAATATTATAAATATACTCTCTTTACAAGATTCTGAAGTGAATCACAGTATCAAGTTAGAAAAAAAGAATGATAAGAATCTCAAATTATTATGAGACTCTCTTTATAATATATCTCAAGATGAACTTCTTCTTCTTTAAAAGATACTTAATAATCTGTTGAATAAGAGATTTATACATATTAATAACTCTTCTGCTACAGCCTCTATTCTCTTTGTAAAGAAATCAGATGAAGAACTCTGATTCTGTATAAATTATCAAGAATTGAACAGATTAACAAAGAAAGACTGTTATTCTTTATCTCTTATTAATAAAACTCTAGCTTGTATTGAATAAGCTCAATAATTTATAAAGTTAAATGTTATCACTGTATTTCATAAGATCTGTATCACTGAAGAAAATAAGTAACTTACAGTATTCTGAACATGATATAGTCTCTTTGAATGAGTAGTCACACTCTTTAAACTGATCAATATTCTCAGTATATTTCAGAAGTATATTAACTGAGCACTCTGAGACTTTCTTGATAAATTTACATCTGCTTATCTAGATAATATTCTCATCTTCATCAATGAATTCAGAAAGAAATATTAAGAGTATGTATAAAAAGTACTACAATGATTATAAGAAACAGAACTATTAATTAATATTAATAAGTGTGATTTCAAAGTCAAGAGTACTAAATACTTAGATTTCATCATAGAAGTTGATAAAGAGATCTGAATGAATTCTGAGAAGATCTCTGCTATTCTTGAATGAAAGACTCTGTGCACTGTGAAAGATGTATAAAGCTTCATCAGATTTACTAACTTCTATCAGTAATTTATACAAAACTTCTCAGATATCACAAGATCACTTATAGAACTCACTAAAAAAGACTTAGTATTTCAATGATCAGTAGATATTAAAGCTGCATTTACACAGATAAAGAAGATGTTCATTAATATCTCTCTACTGATAATATTCAATTCTGATTATAAGAGAGTTATTGAAGCTGATTCTCTAGCTACATAATAGAAGAAGTGATATTATAATATGATAATGAAGATATTCTATAATCATGTGTCTTTATATCTAAGAAACTGAGTTCTGTCAAATGCAATTATAAGATCTATGATAAGAAACTTCTTACAATTATACACTGTTTAGAAGAATAAGACTCTGAACTCTGAAGTGTCTCTGAATTTGAGATAGTCACAGATCATAAGAATCTTAAATACTTTATAACTACTTATAAACTCACTGAATAACAGATGTAATGATCTGAGTTCTTAAACTACTTTTATTTTATAATACACTATTATTCTAGCAGTCAGAACTTGATAACAGATACTCTCTCATGATGAGAGTAAGATATGCCTTTCAATATAACAGATATCTGTTGAATGAACCAAGAATATCAGCTTCTAGATTTGAAGATATTAGTTGATCAAGATAGAATAACTCATGACATTATATATACTTCTTTAATTAGAATACTTTCTCTTCAAACTGATACTGATACTGATATTGATACTGATATCTCAACTTCTTCTGAATCTATATTAAATGAGCTATAGTATACAGCAGCTCAAATCAATGAACTTCTTCAAGCACTCACTGAAGCAGTATAATAAGAAGTACTCTGATTTCTTTCAGAATTACATGTAAGAATCAACATCTCAGAATACTCAATTAATGATAATAACACTCTACAATTTTATAAACAATGCTGAGTCTCTCACTTTGAACCCTTACACACTTAGATAATATAAGAGATGCATGATTTATATATAACTGATTATTCAGACTGTGAATAACTGTATAGAATAATCTTCTGAGAGTTCTATTAATCTAAGATATTAAACAGCATCAGATGCTTCATTTAAAATTGCAATCACTGTTCTTTCTAGACTGGCCGCCGGGACTATGAATTTCACATTTGGTCTCATTTGATCTGATCTCATACATTTCTTGGCGTGAATCCCGCTGGGACTGGCTATCAAAAAAACATGTAAAGTGACTATATATCAGATCTTAAAATGAAACCATGACTTGAAAAAAATGAGAAAGTGGTCTCATTTGATCCCATTTAGTCTCATTCTTGGCATAAAGTTACTATTTTTAGACATTTTAAGGTTTTTTTAGACTATTTTTAATTTTTTAAAAAGTAACGCTTTTTGATAATGCTCAAATGAGATTTAAAGTCATTTAAAGCAATAAAAATAATTTAAATTGAGAAGTGGAAATCATGGTCTCATTTGGAAAATGTGACAAGAGTAGACAGTAAGTCTCACTGGGACAGTATGAGACTACTATCTAAGGTTAAAACCGTGTAATGGGATCAGTTGAATTGGTAATGAGACTATCAAAAAATCTGGTCCTGGTCTCAGACACGGTCACACGGTCAGTCTAGTTCTTTCATTATCTTTTAAAAGAACTGTAGAAAAGATCTACTGAAATCACTCAATATTTCTGATAGAATCTGATAAGATGTAGTGATTCACTTCACTGTTGATTTATCTAAGAGTAAGAGTTGTAGAAACATTCTGATCATCATTGATTAACTAAGTAAAGATATAATATTGAAATCTTGTAATAAGATGAATGCTGAACAAGTCACTGAAGCCTTCTTACAGAGTTCATTCTATTGAATGCATGAGTTACTGAGATCAATAATATTGAATCAGAGTCATTAATTCATGAGTGCTCTCTGAACAAGAATCTGTCAAGTTCTCAAGATTATATGTTATCTGTCAACTGTCTATTATTCTGAGACTGATAATGTATCAGAATAGACAATTCAGACTGTAAAGAACTATCTCTATAAGTTCTGTAATTACTTATAAGATGATTGACATGACCTGCTTCTACACACAGAGGTTACTATTAATAAATAAGATGTTATTTTAACAGGCATAAGCCTGTTCTTTCTTACACACAGTTATCACATGAAGATGTTGAATCTTCTAGAGATTACACAGTTCATATCAGACTTCTGCAGTTCAATTCAGATCACTGATAATATAATAATAAAGCTCTGAGATATCTGTGATTAAGCAGAGACCTTCATGATAACTGTAAAACAAGATTAAGAGAATTAAATCAATGTTCACTGAGACTCTGCTGAATAATATAAGATAGAAGATCTGATATGATTGAATCTTAAGAATATATAAATCACATGTTCATCTCATACACTAGATTACCACTATGTCAGGTATAAAGTGATAGAAGTTCTAGATAGTCACAACTACAATCTTGACACATTATCAGAAATTTATAATGTATTTCATACAAGCTTACTGTGCTGCACTGTTATCAATCTGTTTCCTTCTTAACTGACTTCTGACTGACAGTCACCAGACATCATAGAAGAAGATAATGAGCTTGAGTAAGAGATTGAGAATATTCTTGATAAGAGATCTCACAGCTGCAGCTGATAATATCTTATGAAATGAGTCAGTTATAATTAATCAATCTGAACTCTGAGTTCTGTATTATCTGAAACAGCAGTTCTTGACTGATGAGCACTGCTTCTGAAAGAGAGAGACTAATGTAACAGACTGCATCTGATCAATCATATAGATTATTTCATTACACTTTATAGATTCTTTCACTTCACTCTTCAACACATACACTCTGATTCTCAGCCATTCTTGATCACTGATTCTCAGCTGTTATGAACATACATAGATTCTTCCGCTCTGAAGCTTCACTGTGTACATCATTATATATGTGTATAAATATTCACTCTGATCACTGATTTCTACACTTTCTCTTTCTTTTCTTCTCTAATGTTTTTCTCTTTGTTATATAAGACTTATCAATATTATACCGATCTATTCAGCATAGACCTCTTATATAAAGTGACTATATATCAGATCTTAAAATGAAATCATGACTTGAAAAAAATAAGAAAGTGATTTTATTTGATTTCATTTAGTCTCATTCTTGATATAAAGTTACTATTTTTAGACATTTTAAGGTTTCTTTTAGACTATTTTTAATTTTTTAAAAAGTAATGCTTTTTAATAATGCTCAAATGAGATTTAAAGTCATTTAAAGTAATAAAAATAATTTAAATTGAGAAGTGAAAATCTTGATCTCATTTGAAAAATGTGATAAGAGTAGATAGTAAGTCTCACTGAGACAGTATAAGACTACTATCTAATGTTAAAACAGTGTAATGAAATCAGTTAAATTGATAATGAGACTATCAAAAAATCTGATTCTGATCTCAGACACGGTCAGACAGTCAGTCTAAATAGAAGATATTAGATTGATTACAGAGTACTTAACAGAGAAATACTTCTCTCACAATATTTATCTCTGACTTTGACATTAAGATTCTAGAAGCAGGTGATCAATTCTGAAAGAATTAAATGAAGATTAGTATACTGAAGAAGATACTAACTTTTGAACTTGTATAAGCTCTTATAAGTATAGATGAAGATCAGACTTATAAAGACTTCTGTATACAACTCTGAACATTGAATGACTGTTTTATCAAGCTTAAGAGTATATAGAATAATAACAGAAGATGATACATTTATATATCTATATCAAAGAATAATGCAGATGTTATGAATTAAGTAGACTTGAATATCTATATATAAGCAAGAGTCTTCAGTGTCTGAACAGACTTTCAAGTTCCTGAAATCACTTCTAAAGAAGCTGCTAATTGATATTAATAAGAAGTATGTATTAACTATAATTAATCAGAATATATCACTTTCAACTACTAATTAATCTACATATCTTCTAATTCTAAGAAAGAATCAATACCTGTTCACATCAATCACTTTACATTGAAGAAAGATTGAAAAGATAACAATAAGAACACTTTGATAATACAGGGAAAAGATTAGCTTCTATTCAAACTCGCAAGCAGAAGCTTGAAGAGATTGAATGACAATAATTTGAAGAGAAAATGACAATGAATATGTAATGTGACAAAACTGAAGCGGTGACTAGTCAGTGATGTCATGTAGAGATAGTTGTTTGAGAAGTCATATAAGTGAGCTTAACTATCTTGCTTAAATAGCAAGCTCATGAGCTACAGAGTTATTGCAAGAATATCATAAAAATAGTACTTAGTATACTAAGAAGATTTCATGAGAATTGCAGTAACTCTTGATATATATTATCAGTAGAAGAAAATGAATCACTGACTTCTTTAATAAGAAGTCAGTATCTAGTTATTTTATATAGATAATAAACAGATACCTCTCTTCTATTCTATGAGTGAGAATAGCTGAAGTTATATCTCAGCAGTGTCTTACTATTATGAATGAGTAATCTGCTGATCTTATATAGAAGTAAGATTCTTATATTTATTAATCAGATCTTTCTATATTATATCTGAATAATCTTATAGAGTGATTGAAAATCAGTTTAAATAGTCTATAAAATAAATGAAATCATCAGCAGAGAAGTAATAAGCTGTATGAAACTATAACAGAGTCTTGATATAGTTGAGAACATAATAATATTCTTCTCTTTAAAAGTATAGTCTCAATACTCTTAAGATTACTGAATTAGAAATTTTCTTGATTATACAGTAATAATTATCAACTGATTAACAGTGTATATACTGTATATAATATAAAGAAATAAATGAGTTTCTCTGTTAACTGTGTAAATCTTCTTTTTCTTATCTCTGTTTAAATCAATTATGTGATAAGTAAATTTCTTATATATTAATTAAAATGTGAAAAATATAGTTAATAAGTGACTTACAGATCTCTCATCATATTTCTATTCTATATATAAAATTTCTTATATTATTATTATTATTATTATTCTTTCATTATACTCATATGCAAGCAGAGCTTATGATGAGTTCTTGTGTGATGTTAAATACAGGCCAAGTGTTGATTATACAGGAGGAAATACAGGTGTTGAGACCACACCAAGATAACAAGAACATAGAAAATACAAAGAAGTGACAATTAGATACATGCGATAATAACTTCCCAGCCCAGGAACATAGAGCAATTTTATTGAAGCGATTTGTACACCTCTGTATTTATTAGAAAGCTGAGGTGCTTGAGTTCCAGATTTAATGTATCCCCTCCAGGTTTTGAACCCACACACCTTGGTTTCCCACGCCAAGGCGCTACCAGGTGGCCGCATTAACCATTCAGCCACCAGGGCTAAAATTTCTTATAAAAGTAGTGTATTTTAGAGATAAAGTTAATAGTAGTGATAGAATTTTTCAAAAGATCTCTCTTCTTTTATAACATATTTTTCTTCTCTCTTCTCATCTGTAATAGTGAGTGTATAAGAGTATTATTCTTAAAAGATAATAAGAGACTTATTCTGATGTTTTCTAGTGATTAATAAATATCTTTGTAATGCGGCTGTGATCTCTGTGACTGCTAAGAAGGTCAGATTAAAGATAGAGACAGCAGTGTAATAAATTGCAGAAGTATTGCTCTTATTATTATATCTTCTTCTTCTTCTTCTGTATCTCTTATAGCTGTAGTAGTAGAAGCTATGTGTCACACTCGCGGCCGCGCCAAGGCCCCGTTGCAGTTCCACACGGCCCATCACTTCCATGCGGATGATTTCATCCCATCCGAACCGGTTTCCAACCACCCTATGACATCATTCAAATATATCATAGAAAGATCCGATTGATGAATATGAGAACCTCACTTCTATACAAGATCAGCAGATTACTCTTTCTTGACAGTGATGTGGTTCGGAAGAATGTACGACCGCCGGATAATAACGCGGCCGCTTCCAAACTTGCTTACAAATGTAAAGAGGCCATAGCGGCCATCAATTAATTTAGCATACAGTATATAAGAAGCCGGCGTACACCTGTAATCATACACTGGCTCAAGCAACCTTTTAATCACATCTGATAGCATGTCTAAAAACTGATGAGAAGTGCAGACTTCTTCAGAGTGTGATAATTTCATCTACAAATTGATTTATAGTTATCATGCCAGTGTGGTTCTAGAACATCTCAAAAGATAGTATATGAAGAATAATAAGTAGAAGAGTATTCAATTAATACTGCTTTACTTATTAAGAGAAAACTTCATATTTAGGCAAATGCCATGTATATAAACAGATGAGATGTGAGAAAAGAAATAAGAGTGATGAATCAGATTTAAAGAAGTTCACTCTCTATCTAAAAGAAGAATAAAAAGAGAGAATGATTATCACTGAAGTCATATAATAATAACAGAAATTATATAATAATATAGTAATATAATAATATAGTAATATAATAATACAGTAATATAATAATAGATATTATATAATCAATAAGAAAATCACTGAAATAAATATCTTCTCTAGTTAATATAAATAATACTCTTCTCTACTATCTGAACTGAAAGATATACAGAATCTCTTAGAGAGTTTATTTAAAACAGTAAGAAAAGCAGCTGAAATCACTGAACTGAAATCAAAGCTCTATACATATATGAGAATTCTAAACAAGATCAAGGCCTTGTATACACAGTGACAGACTGAGATAGAAGTTAAATAATAATTAATATTTACAGTGAATCAAGTATTCACTATGAAGAGCTTCACTGATACAATGATTACTATTAATAAAAATAAAGAAAATCAGGTTTTAGATCTGCAGCGAAAGATTAAATATTTATATAGATAGATAACTACACTGAATCTGAAGATTTTATCATAAATATTTATAATCTCTTTAAAAGTATATATATTATCAGAAATCACTGTGCAGAATAAGAATCTGAGTATGATATATATCAAGCTAAGAGATCTGTCAGAGTTATTAAGCTTTAATAACAACTTGTGATTCAGAAGAATGTACAACTGTTGAATAATAACGCGGCCGCTTCCGAACTACTAGCTTATGAGTGTAAAGGAGTCATAGCGGCCGCTAATTAATTTAGTGTATGATATTACAATATATAAGAAGCTGATGTACACCTGTAATTATACACTGACTTAAGCAACCTTTGAATCACATCTGATAGCATGATTAAAAACTGGTGAGAAGTGCAGGCTTCTTCAGAGCATGATAATTTCATCTATAAAGCAATTTGTAGTTATCATGTCAGTGTGATTCTAAAATGTCTCAAAAGATAGTTTATAAAGAGCAGTGAGTGAAAGAGCATCTGATTGATACTGCTTTACTTGTTAAGAGAAAACTTCACACCCAGGTGAATGCTATGTATGTGAACAGATGAGATATGAGAAAAGAAATGAGAGTAGTGAATCAAATTCAAAGAAGACTGCTCTTCACTCAAAGAAATAAAAGAGAAAGTAGTCATTACTGAAGTTATATAATGATAATACAAATCATATAATAATATAGTGATATAATGATACAGTGATATAACAATAGACATTGTATAATCAATGAGAAATCACTGAAATGAACATCTTCTCTAATTAATATAAACAACACTCTTCTCTGCTATCTGAACTGAAAGATATACAGAATCTCTTAGAGAGTTTACTTAAAGCAGTAAGAAAAGCAGCTGAGATCACTGAACTGAAATTGAAGCTCTGTACATGTACAAGGATTCTAAACAAGATTGAGACCTTGTGTATGCAGTGACAGACTGAGACAGAAGTCAAACAACAATTAACATTTACTGTGAATCAAGTATTCACTATGAAGAGCTTCACTGACACAATCACCACTATTAATAAGAATAGAGAAAACCAGATCTTAGGTCTGCAGTAAGAGATTAAATATTTATACAGATAGATAACTACACTGAATCTGAAGATCTCATCATAATTATTCACAATCTCTTCAGAAGTATACACATTATCAGAGACTGCTGTACAGAATGAGAATCTGAGCATGAGATATATTAAGTCAGAAGATCTGCTGAAGCTATTAAGCTTTAATAGTAACTGAAAAAATGATGCTGCAATCAGCTGACTAAGTCAGATGTGATTAGACTGACCGTGTGACCGTGTCTGGGACCAGAACCAGATTTTTTGATAGTCTCATTACCAATTCAACTGATTTCATTACATGGTTTTAACATTAGATAGTAGTCTCATACTGTTTCAGTGAGACTTACTGTCTACTCTTGTCACATTTTCCAAATGAGACCATGATTTCCACTTCTCAATTTAAATTATTTTTATTGCTTTAAATGACTTTAAATCTCATTTGAGCATTATCAAAAAGCATTACTTTTTAAAAAATTAAAAATAGTCTAAAAAAAACCATAAAATGTCTAAAAATAGTAACTTTATGCCAAGAATGAGACTAAATGGGACCAAATGGAACCACTTTCTCATTTTTTTCAAGTCATGGTTCTATTTTAAGATTTGATATATAGTCACTTTACATGTTTTTTTGATAGCCAGTCCCAGCGGGATTCACGCCAAGAAATGTATGAGACCAGATCAAATGAGACCAAACATGAAATTCATGGTCCCGGCGGCCAGTCTAGATGTGATTATATTATCAGATTAAATGTGAACTCACAGACAGACAGTTAACAGAATTTTAACAAGTCTTAAGATCTGCTGCATTTCTATGTGAAAAAGCAAAGTCATTATAAATAACTGATGAAAAGATGAATCTCACAGACTCAGAGTAATATTCATTCTTATAAACATGAAATGAGTTTTTCAAATGAATCTTGCATAACTTTGAGAAAGTGAATATATGAGATAAGTATTACAAATGCTTCACTGAGTATAGATAAGTGAGTAATCTTATATCATACTTCATACACTTCAGCTTACACTATCTCACATTAAATGAAGAGCTTTCAACATCTTTCTGTTTATAGATCTTGATTCATAATCTTACATCTGAGTTGAGAGTGAAATGAAAATGCTTAACCTCACAGTCAGACACAGTGAAGAAAATATATAATATTCTTATTATACAGAAACAGGTGAGTCAATTGCAATAGAAAATACTGCAATCAAGTATGTTTCAGCAGAGAATAGATAATCAGACTTTTATAACACAAGTCACACACTCAGATGTAATAAATCTAGATCTGAATGTCATTGCTAAAGTACTGAATTCTCTGAAAAAGAAATTCTCTGAGTGAAAATCTTAATATTATGAGTATCAAGCTTACTTCAACTGCAGGCACTAAAATCATGATATAAAAGATTGCACTCAGCATACACAGTTAAGAGAAGTAAGAGAGTTAAAAAACTAGCAGAATTAATGAGCTCAGAGACACTCACTGATATTCTATAAAAAGTCTTTAAAGTGAAAGAGATGTTTATGTTAGATGACTCTCTGAATTCTGTGAATGCAAAGAAGAAGCAGGCTTCTGAATAAGATATAAGCAAGAATGATGAAGTGAATACTCATCTTAATATCTTGAGACTTAAAATGTTAATGTATAAGAGACACTTGAGTAAGAATTGAGAGATGACTGTAAAAGTATTAGCAGACACAGAAGCTTCTACATAATATATTAATGATTATATAATCTGAAGATTGAAAGAGATTCACTGAGTGAAGAATTCTCAATATATAAGATTATCTGATAACTGATATTTGATATCATCTGCAAGAGTAAGAGTTCTCTTACACTTCAGAGAATGATCTTGCTATATTTGAGTATGAGAGCTGCAGAATGTGAAATATAGTCTTATTCTCAGACTTGATTGATTTCAAAGGTTCAATCTGCAGATTCAATAGCATATATGTCATATGCAGTTAACTGATAGAAAGAAAATGATTCATACAATTCTATTAACTGATATGAGAAGGACATTCCATGTCTCTGATATAGAAGGATTAAATCTGCTTATGTATTAATAAGTAAAGAGAATGATTTACAAGACCTCATTCAAAGGCATTCTGTATGTCATACAGAACCCGGAAGTGAAGGAAACCAAGATAAAAGATATGCAGAAGAACAAGCATATGAAGAAGCTTCTGAAGAAGTATGAGAAGGTCTTCTGAACAGATCTTTCACCAGAATTGCTGCTGAAACAAGGATTCATACATGAGATTGACACAGGGGATGCAAAACCAGTCAATCAGAATGCATACTCTCTGTCACAAACACATCTTGAAGAACAGAAGCATCAGATCACTGACCTTCTAGAATGTAATCTCATACAATTCTCATCAAGCACATGAGGCTTTCCAGTTCTATTTATGAAAAAGACAGATGAGAAGTGATGAATGTGTATCAATTATCAAGCACTCAATAAGCTTATGATTAAGAATAAATATTCACTGTCACAGATTCAACAACAGTTAAATACAGTTGAAAACACCTGATATCTATCAAAGATCAATCTTCTCTCAGAATACTGATAGATCTGTGTAGATGAACTATCAGTTCTGTGAATCACATTTAATATGCAATAAGAGATGTTTGAATTCCTGACAATGTTATTCAGTCTGACAAATGTGCTCATCATCTTTCAAATGATAATGAATACAATTCATTATAAATAAAATAAAACCTCATATCTTATATATCTTGATGATATTCTAGTCTTTTCAAACTCATACAATAAACATCTGAAGCATCTCAATGAAGTACTTACAACTCTGACAGAGTATAAGCTCTACATCAAATCAATCAAGTGTGTGTTTGAAATGAAAGAGTTGAAGTTCATAGAACATGTAGTAAGTGATGAGTGTATACATCTCATTTCAAAGAAATTGAATGTCATAGTAAATTAACTGTGACTGAGAAATATACATCATGTATAACAGTTTCTTGAGTTAATCTCATATTACTGCAGATTCATCAAGAATTTCACATAAATATCTGTATTACTCTCAGATCTCTTAAGAGAAATAGATGCAAATCTGTGAAAGAAGAAGTTTTATTTAATTATCTGAAATGCTGTGTGTGAAGAGGCTTTTCTCACACTGAGAGAATATGTAATAATATTCTCAGTACTTATTCAATCAGATCATGATAAACCTTTCTACATCAAGACAGACACATTCAAATGAGCTATCAGAGACACTCTTCTACAGATGAGTAAGAATAGCAAGCTGCATCTGATGACATACAATGGTAGAAAACTATCAGATGCTGAGCTTAATTACTCAGTGTATGAAAAGAAATTGCTGATGATTAAGTATACACTGATATTATGAGATAGATATATCAACAACAGGCATATGACAACAGTGATTACAGATTATAAAAGCCTCATCTATCTACAATCAATGATAAAATCATTGTAGATAACCGCTTCACCATGAACTCGCTCGATTTTTTGAATAAGAACCCGCCGATAGATCCATCAAAAAGCCCTCGATCATACGAGCATTCTGACCCCATCGCCGACCGCATACCCTGTGTGGTGGTGGAGTTATCCAGCCAAACATGAACCAGACGTTGTTCAAAACTCCTGTGTGGGATTATCCCCCGTTCTCCCCTACCACACCACAACCCCGGGCCAGAGTGCCATACAAATTGTAAGGTGAAGTGACCTAGCCATATGCACCAATCTTCTCGATTTTGGAAGATCCCCGACCTGTAGTTGTGGAGATATCCGAGGAGCGACCTCCGCGAAAACCCTGTCCATCTTTGATGTTCCAAAACACCAACGCCAAGTCTCACCCTCGTACCACCCTTCCCAATCTGGCCCATCCCCGGCAGAAAAATACAAAAAGATACCTCAGTGATAATATCAAGCACATAATCAACAGACTCTTCTGAAGTGCAATCTCCACAGTCTGTCACCAGTGTATCTAGACTTCAACACCAAGTCTCACCCTTGTACTATCTCTCTCAATCTGGCCCATTCTCAGCAGAATGATACAAAAAGATACCTCAGTAACAGCATTTAATACATAATCAGTGAACAATGAGTCAACAGCACATCAACAACTATAAAATCAGTATATCTCAAGATCTGACTGAGCCTTTGATCCCTGCACAGTGAGATATATTAAATCTAGTTTTAATATCTCAATATTCAATAGATTCTGTAAGAGATTGAGAACAGCAACACTAGATTTCTATTGAATTTAAGAATTAACTCTATATTAATATAATTATTGATAAAGTCTTCTATTTTGAGATATAAATAATCAGTTTCTCTACATCCTGCTGATAATATTTATATTATTATATAAAAACAGACTTATATTCTCTATAATATCAAGACTCTGAAGAGAGAAAGTCTTGATAGAGAATATACAGTAGTGCATATCTTAGCAGTTTCTATCTCATTCTTCTACAGCAGTTAATATAAAAAAAAAAAGATCTTAGAAATAGTTTTTTACTTCTCTTGAAAAAGTAAGGTGTTTTTCTCTGAGTTTTACACAATATTCTTACAAAGAATTAAAAACAGAGCCAGCGTGGCCCAGTTGGTAAGACTGGTAACCAAGGCCACACACATTAGGGGTGCGTGGGTTCGAATCCCACCGCTGGCACCTGCCACTTCTTACCCATGAAAGCCCCCATGTAATAGAGGCTGAGCCTAATTAGTAAGGCTTGGTGCGGGGTAGAACTCTCTACTGCAAGCCAAGCCACTAGTTAAGCGAGATCCTGCGAACACCCACCAGGGCCGGCATGGGGTGCCAATGTCCCACTATCCTACTGTGCACCTGTCAAGGTTCTAATGATATAGAGTCAAGCCTAATGTAGTGGTTATACACTACTTAAGCAAGTCCCTAACTAGGGCCACCATCAGAGCCTAGCTCCCCCCCAAATGCAGGAAATGATTTTGAAAACCACCTGACTAGCAGGCCTAGACGCGCATCTAGGCCCTAGACAGGGCACCCTGATAGGCTAGTGCCTGCAAGCTCACTGCCAACCCCTAATACTGGCAGGGAGGACTGCAGTCATCAAGCCTATGATTAGTCCCTAACACGGGGCGAGGCCACGACGGCTGATTGGTAGGGCTATGGGCATCTAATGAGGCCGAGATCAGCAACCGGAAGCTTGGTGTGTACACCACCAAGTGGGCGGTGGCAGCCACTAACTAACACCCCTGGAAATTAGTGGCTGGCCCGAGAGGACAGACGCGGTGGTCAGTTAATTATAGAGGGTTAAATGTAATTAGCTTAAGATGCATCCTGCGGGTGACTAGCGCCTGTAGTCATCTTCTATTAAAGCAATGAAAGTTGAAGCTTCAATTCCTCCTCCTGCTATTAGATTTGAAAAGGCCTGTATGAACTATGCTCTGAGAGTTGTAAAGATGAGCTCAAATCATATAATCAGAGAAAGAGTCTCTTCTTCATTTCCATTAATTAACTCTGGAAATGAACTGAATTGAAATAGATTTCTTAATTGAAATGAAAATAATTCTTCAAAGAAAATGCCTTCTCAACTGTACAGACTATACTCTCTGATTAAAAATCAATTTTCTTCTTTAAATGTTGAAAAAGTTGATCATGAGAAGTTATCTCTCTGAAGAGAAAAGCTTGAATCTCTTATAGACTTATAAATAAGTGAACTATCAAAAGAGAAAGAATATGAACAGCATTTGAAGAGAATTTCTACAATCAATATAAAAGACTCTATTCTGGTTTTATTCAGATGACTCAAAAAATGAGAACTTGAATAGATTAGGCGCAGGCATTGCTTATACTGAAGATAATATTAATTTTATCTCAGATTTCTGAAATCTAGACTCTGAATATGAAGTCTTTGATGCTGAACTATTTGTAATAGTGAAAGCTTTCAAACTCATTGAAATAAAATCTTATAAAAGAGGAAATTGTTTGAAAGAGGTATGAATATTCTCTGATAGTCAAGCTGCTTTAAAAAGACTTAGAAATAGTCAGATTCATAATAATCAAATGAATCTTGAACTAATCTTAAACTCTGTTTTGAAAATTCAAAAGAGAAGAATATCAAAGCTGATAATTCATCTACACTGAGTTCCTGCTCACATGAATATTCATGATAATGAATTGACTGATTCAGCTGCAAAAAAGAGTGTAGAATTAAGCAGATCTATTCAAAAAATTATGTTCTGATCTTTTATAAAGAGAAAAATAAAAGAATCTTGTTTAGACAAGTGAAATGAAAGCTGGCAGAAACAAAAGAAGAGTATATATTATTCAAGATTTGAAACAAAACCCAAGTGGAAATCTTGTTCAATTAAATATAAAAAGAAAATATTCTCATCTATAATACAGCTGAAACTAGGACATGGCTATTTCAAATCTTATATACAAAGATTTGATGATAGATTTGACTCAATAGAATGCTTGTTCTGTAATACAAATGAGAATCCTGAGTATATTGTAATGCACTGTGCATTATACAATAGTCTCAGAGCCAGATTGAAAGAGAAGTATAATCTAAATCAATTAAATATGAGATTCTTATTCTCAACTGAGACAGGAATTAAATACTTAATAGCTCTCTATCAGAAACTCAAGCAGCTATAAGAAAATAGCTAAATTCAGAATTATCTGAGTATGAAGAGGAGGAAATTAATCAGATATAGTCTGTTAAAACAGCTATACACTCTCTTTTAATAATTTGTTTTGTTATAGTCTCTCTTTACTCTATCTTTTTCTTTATCTTTTTCTTTCAATTTCTTTCTATCTATTTATTTAATGTGTCTATCTTTGAGACTGTGTTCTTTTTCTCTTTTCTTTTGTCATGATATTGTCAAATGGTTTCAAAGTATTAAAAGATGTTAAAACACTGCAATTTGTAAACAGTTTTTGTATTCTGAGCTGGAATTTTCTAATTTTGCATATCTGAAATTGATGAATGTATAATAGTTAACTTTACAGACATAGAAAAAACCCTGAGAACTAAAGTTCTCAGGTAGATGTCATAGTCTCTGACTGCATACATCTATAATTGAAGAATAATAATAATAATAATTAAAAACAGAGTTATTTTCTGTCATAATTTCATATTCTTTTAAGTAAGAATTACTTTTTCAGTGACTGAAGAGCTTTCATTAATACTTAATTCTTTTTTACACTCTTTATTAACTGATTTGAGTTGCACACTTGTTATGTGAGAAGAATTGAATAATTTAGAATAAAATTGAATAGTTTTAATCAATTTCTCTGTAAAAAATTAATTTATTTTTTGTCAGTTTTTCTCTCAAAAACTGTTATATTATCTGATTTATTATCAATTAATATTATACTTTTCCTCACTGTATCTTAAGAAAGAGATTATAAAGATTTTATTGATTTATCTTAAAAATCAATTTTAGTTTATTAGATTCTCTTCAAAAATCTAACCTAGTTACTGAACTAGTGTGAAAAAAAATCAGGTATTTTATACATAAAAGTCTTTTATTCTTCTTTTGAAACAGTCTGATCAACTTTTCAATTGAAAACAGACTTAGAAATATCTCAATTGAAACAGTCTGATCAACTTTTCATTGAGTGAAAACAATGAGTTCAAAAATACACTCAGTTGATGTGAAAAAAGATGCTTTCTCAAATGCTATTCCTGAGATTGAAATTCTGAAGAGAAGAAAGAAAGAAGAAATAGAGAAACAACAAGTTCTTGAAATACAGGAACTTGAAAAAGCAAGCAAGATTCTTGAAAAGCAGTGTCTGAGTGAGATGAATGAAGAAGTTCTGTTAATTCTTCATGCTCAGACTAGATAACTACAGAAGATGATCAAGTTCAAACTTAGAATCTCAAACACAGTTCAAAAAACCTTGAAAATTCCTAGTACAATCACTGACTCTTCATCTTACTCTTCTTCTTTCTTTCTTTCTACTTCTTCTTCTTCTTTGAATCAGAAGAAAACATATGCTCAAGCAGCTGAATCTGCTGTCTCTAAATCTGCTGTCTCAAAT
>NW_003101673.1:1594737-1628526 GCF_000003855.2 Blastomyces gilchristii SLH14081
AAAACAAATGAGTGAAAATTGTCTTCTCTCTAATCAGTATAACTTTGAAAAAGCTGATTAAAAAGCAGTTGAAGAAAGCATAAAACTGTTAAAATCTGCAAGACAGAATGAGCTATATTGAAATTCTGGTCAAGATATCTCAAATGAAATGCTTGAGAATAGAGTGAAGCTTATTACATCTATTATTCTAATAAGTGTTAGAGATAATATTTCAAAAAGAAAATCTTCTGAGTATTCAAAATCTTGATGAAATGAGAATATCTCATCTAAAAGAAAAGAATTAGCTACTGTTAGAAGAGATTGAAAGAATAATGTAATATCTGATGAAGAGTTCAAAGCTGTCAGAAATGAATATTTTTCAGATATTAAAAGAGCTAAAACAGACTGCTGGAATAAATTTCTTGAAGAAGTATAAGAGAAGAAAGTTTTTAAAGCTTTTAACTATACTAAAACAAGAAATGTAGCAAAACTTCCAGCCTTAGAATATGAGTTTCAGAATGAATCATATTCAGCAAACTCTTTTGAGAAAAAATGTCAATCTTTTATAAGAATTCTCTTTCAGAACTCACCAGATTCAGATTCAGATTCAGAAAAAGAGAATATATCACTTCTCAACTACATTGATGAAAATGACTGAGAATGGCCTGATCTTACACAAGATGAATTAGAGTCAGCTATCTTCTCAAGTTCTGTTAAAACTGCTGCAGGTCCTGATTCAATTAATCACTTGATTATTCAAAATACATATTTCTACTTAAAGAATGAATATTTTGAGCTCTTTTTCAATCTCTTGAAAAATAAATATCATTCTGAATACTGAAGAGAAGTCACTGAAGTGATTCTTATAAAACCTAATAGAAAAACTTCAATTTCTAAGTCATATAGAGTAATATCTCTATTGAACTGCCTAGAAAAGGTTTTAGAAAAGATAATAGCTACTCAACTATCTTTTATAAGCTCTATAGATGATTCTCTTTTATTCAGTGAATAAATGAGAGATAGAAAACAGTGTTCTGTAATTGACACTGTTCTCTCAGTTGTTCATAATATTTAAATAGCAAAGCATGAGAGTCTGGTCTCAACTGCAGCTTTTATTGATATAAAAGAAGCATTTGATCATATTTCAAAGTCAAAGTTAATTCAGATATTGAAGATATTAAAACTGTCACTTTCTCTAATAAAATGAGTTAACTGTTTTATATCTAAAAGAATTATACAACTCTTCTTTGATAAAATGAAATAAGATAAGACTGAGATAAAAATAGAAGTATCACAGAAATCTTCAATCTCACTCATTTTATTTGTAATATACACTGCATATCTATTCAAAAATAGAAATATGAGAATAGTACAATCTCTGAGTTATATGAATGATATTGATCTAGTCTACAGCTCAAAAACTATTAAAAAGAATTTAAAAGTAATTGAAGAAGCTGTAAAGAAAATCTTTGTTAGAGCAGATATCAATTAAATTCAATTTAATATGAATAAAACTGAGTTAATTCATTTCTTTTCTAGATTCAATGAGAAAGAACTATCTCTAACTCTTTTAAATAGAGAGATTAAACTCAGTGTAAATATCAAATGATTAGAAGTATGATTAAACTCTAAGTTGAATTTTAAATATCACATTCAATAAAGAACTGTCAAGACAGAAAGACTATTGAATAACATAATCAGACTATCAAATACAGAGAGAGGTCTATTCTTCCAGGCTATGAGACAGTTATATATAGCCTGTATTACATCAGTAGCTGATTATGAAGTTCAAGTTTGATGAAATAATCAAGAGAATTTCACTGAACTCTTTCAAAGTCTGTAAAACAGAGTCTTGAGAAGAATTCTAAGAGTATTCAAATCATCTTCTATTAAAGCAATGAAAATTGAAGCTTCAATTTCTTCTCCTGCTATTAGATTTGAAAAGGCCTGTATAAACTATACTCTGAGAGTTGTAAAGATAAGCTTAAATCATATAATCAGAGAAAGAGTCTCTTCTTCATTTTCATCAATTAACTCTGGAAATGAACTGGATTGAAATAGATTTCTTAATTGAAATGAAAATGATTCTTTAAAGAAAATGTCTTCTCAACTTTATAGACTATGCTCTTGGATTAAAAATCAATTTTCTTCTTTAAATATTGAAAAAGTGAATCATGAGAAGTTATTCCTCTGAAGAGAAAAGCTTGAATCTCTTATAGACTTATAAATAAGTGAACTATCAAAAGAGAAAGAATATGAACAGCATTTGAAGAGAATTTCTACAATCAGTATAAAAGACTCTATTCTGATTTATTCAGATGACTCAAAGAATGAGAATCTGAATAGATTAGATGCAGACATTGCTTATACTGAAGATAATATCAATTTTATCTCAGATTTCTGAAATCTAGACTGTGAATCTGAAGTCTTTGATGCTGAACTATTTGTAATAGTGAAAGCTTTCAAACTCATAGAAATAAAATCTTATAAAAGAGGAAATAGTTTGAAAGAGACATGAATATTCTCTGATAGTCAAGCTGCTTTAAAAAGACTTAGAAATAGTCAGATTTATAATGATCAAATGAATCTTGAACTGATCTTAAACTCTGTTTTGAAAATGCAAAAGAGAAGAACATTAAAGCTGATAATTCATTTACACTGAGTTTCTACTTATATGAATATTCATGGAAATGAATTGACTGATTCAGCTGTAAAAAAGAGTGCAGAATTAAGCAGATCTATTCAAAAAATTGTGTCCTGGTCTTTTATAAAGAGAAAAATAAAAGAATCTTGTTTAGACAAGTGAAATGAAAGCTGACAGAAATAAAAGAAGAGTATACATTATTCAAGATTTGAAATAAAACCCAAATGAAAATCTTGTTCAATTAAATATAAAAAGAAAATATTCTCATCTATAATACAGCTGAAACTAGAACATGGCTATTTCAAATCTTATATACAAAGATTTGATGATAGATTTGACTCAATAGAATGCTCATTCTGCAATGCAAATGAGAATTCTGAGCATATTATAATACACTATGTATTATACAATAGTCTCAGAGCCAGATTGAAAGAGAAGTATGATTTAAATCAATTAAACATGAGATTCTTATTCTCAACTGAGACAGGAATTAAATATTTAATAGACTTTCTATCAGAAACTCAAGCAGCTATAAGAAAATGACTAAATTCAGAATTATCTGAATATGAAGAGAAGGAAATCAATCAGATATAGTCTGTTAAAACAGCTATATACTATCTTTTAATAATTTGTTTTGTTACAGTCTCTCTTTACTTTATCTTTTTCTTTCAATTTCTTTCTATCTATCTATTTAATGTGTCTATCTTTAAGACTGTGTTCTATTTCTCTTTTCCTTTGTCATAATATTGTCAAATGATTTCAAAGTATCAGAAGATGTTCAAACACTGCAATTTGTAAACAGTTTTTGTATTCTGAGCTGGAATTTTCTGATTTTGTATATCTGAAATTGATGAATGTATAATAGTTAACTTTACAGATATAGGAAAAACCCTGAGAACTAAAAATTCTCAGGTAGATGTCATAGTCTCTGACTGCATACATCTATAATTGAAGAATAATAATAATAATAGCTAGATACTGACTCTTCATTAAAGAAGTCAGTGATTCATTTTTCTTCTACTGAAATATATATAAGAGTTACTGCATTTATCATACAATCTTTCTAGTATACTAAGTACTATATCTGTGATATTCTTATAATAACTCTGTAGCTCATGAGCTCACTATTTAAGTAAGATAGTTAAGCTCACTTATACAGCTTCTTAAATAACTATCTCTATATAATATTATTAACTAGTCACTACTTCAGCTTTATCATATTACAATTCAAATCACTTAATCTAATTATAAGTTTGAATCAGTTAAGCTCTAATAGATTAATATAATTTTATATATCTATAATAAGACTGATCTGATCTCACTCTCTGAGAGAAACTTCACATTATTTTCTAGAGTGTGTATATCTCTATCTCAGCAGAAATTCAAGATTTCTGAACTTACTGTATACTTTAACATAGACTCTTCAACTGTTCTATCACTGTCACAGTCTCTACACATCTATATCTATTATAAAGATAGAGAGATTAAGATCAGAGATTCTCTGAGATATAAAGAAAATATATTATCTGAATTTCACAGCTTTATTTATACTCTTGAACAGAAATTTCACCTTAATTCAAGCCAGTATAATACTTATAAGATATAAGTAATATACACTGTCAATCATCTTGAAGATATCTCTGTGACTAATTGAGTTATTAAGAAGAGAAAGCTTGAGTGTATCAATACTATAATAACTTAAGAAGAAGTCAAGAACTTTCTACTGAATTAAATCAAAGATTATCATAATTACAGCTTCACAGCAGTGCAGTAGTTCAACTTATTATATTAAAAGAAATTGACTGATAATTTAAATTAATTAAAAATACAGCTTTATCTTACAAAGCTGACTCATAAGATGTGAATAATAATATCACAGTATCAGAGTTGATTAATTAATTACACTGAGCTTGTCAATCTGACTTCTCAGATCTATTTAAATAATCAATTCTCTGAGAAAAAGACTAATAAGATCTCTTCTAAGTAATTAATAACAGAATTTAAACAGCACTATGATAATCTCAATGTAGAGAAAGTAAAGAAGAATTCTAAGCAGTCTGATTCTTCACTCACTGTAAAGAAATATTAAAAAAGATTTAACAAAGATCTCTGTTTTAACTGCATAGCTGATGATTACTATACTAGTAATTATAAGAAACTGAAGAAGAGAAGAAACTGAGAAGATATTTTCTCAAAGTTAACTTCTCTTCTGATAAATATATGTCAGGTCACGTGATCTGGCTTACTAATCCTTTCATCATATAACTTTCCACAAGCTAGCAACCTTTCAATCACACAAGCTTTACACCTTTCACAGGTTATGAGACCTGTTTTGCGCAAAAATCGCTGCCAATTCAGGATTCCTTGTCAATATACTCATTATTGAACTACTGCTTCATTTGATACGCTCATCAGGAGTTAAAATCATCTTATTCTATCAGTATTGATGCGTTTGAGATCTTGATGATCAATAATACTACTGTTTGCTTAAAAAAGAGGCTTGCAGAAAACACACCACTTTGTAAAAAAAAAAAAAGCAAGAAAAGAGAACAATATTGGCAAGGATTCAATAAACAAATATCAAGATGACGGATTCAACATGATCCCGCCCACATACATGTTCGCGATCTCGCGTCCTTTCCACTGAGTCAGTTGCAGTTGATGATAATTCTTCACACTCACACTCTGCCAGCGGACATCCTTCTGGAGCTTTTGAAAGCTCCATTGATGAACACCCGAAACACCCTCTTGATTCGAAGCTGGTTTGAATACAGCTCCTGACATGGTCAGGCCGGCCCCCTGATCTACTCGACAGCTTGATGAAGCTGGTTCTCTTGATGAGAATATTGAACACCCAGGTGTCTATCATTCAGGCGAGGCAATATCAGACCAACAGATGAAGCATCTCAAGATAATGCTTGAGATGAACAAGGGGAAGCAAAGAGTCCTAGAACTTGAACTACAACTGAAAAAACTCTGTTAACAGAGATTCTCATCCTCTACAGATCAATCACAAGATATCAACAATCATTCTGCCATCACATCAACAGCTCATACAGCCACATGGAATTCTAATCTCAGTGAAAGGTTGGAATTCAATCTTTATGAACTGAATAGCTGTGTTGGCAAGGCAATCTCTCAATTCAAGGAAGATGTCAAGAATACTGTGAGATCAAACAGTTTAACTGGCACATTCAATTACGTCACATGAAGCATCTTCATGAAATTGAAACTGGTTGATACACAGTGCTGATATATGATAGAGAAATGACAGACTCAGAACCCTCTATAAAGAGATGATGAATGAGCATCATTCTGAGACATCAGAAACCGGTGGCTCTACACATTCATCTTGAACTCCTTGGGTGCAGGTATCAGACCATGTTTCTCCAAGTATGATGAAAATTGCATCACTTATACTCTATGAAATGCAATTGAACAGGAATACTCTGTCCTTAAAACACAGTTATGTCATGAGACAGTTCTGGAATTCATGTCTCTTAATAATACACAGGTCATCAATTTACACACATTCTTTGATAAGTTTCAGTTCATCATCACAAAATTGAAGATGTTGAATGCTTCCCTCTCAGATGCATGAATATTTGATACCTTCTACTCAGTTCTACTCAACAATTGAAGGAATTACATTCAGAAGAAGATAGAGAAGATACAGGATTTCAAATTCACAGCTGTGATATTGAATGTTGATCTTCTCATGAAGGAAATTCATTCGTGGCTTGATTCTTCAAAAGATAAAAAGAACCTGCAGAATATAGATTCTGCGGTCAACACAGCTACAACAGCTACAACAGTCACAACAACTATCAACAACAATACATTGAATTCAGCCCATAAAGACTGTACTGAATGTGGTCATGATAGTACTCAAGAGAGCTTCTGAAACCATCAGAGATCAGAAAATCCACCTATCTATTCTGAATGTGAAAGATCTCACTTTGACATCTGTTGATTGATCAATTCAGACAGTACTCTGAATAATTGAAGAATAAACAATGCTGTGAGAATAAAGGAATTCAAGGAAAAGAAGAAAAAGAATAATAGTGAGAGTAGAACTCAACTATTTATTACAGATGAATCAGACATCTATCAGATGACAAACCTTACAGAGGTTATCAATATATTAGCCTGTTTTGCAGAACCTCACAAGAATCCCCTCACTATATGAGATAGTGACGCTGGATGCCACATAGCGAGTGATAGATCACAATTTTCAGAACTTATAGCAATCAATGATTCAACAGTTCAAGTGATCAACAAGGTCATTATAAAGGTTCAGGGTGTCAGCACTGCATTCATCTCAGTGAGTGAAAGATTGATAGAATTCAATTATGTATACTACATGTCAGAACTATCTGCAAATCTGATCTCTGCTGAGCTGATGAAATGTCAGAGCTATATTTATCATGATATGCAAGTTAATGCTGAGAACTACTTTGAGTTTCTGTCATCTATTAACAGTGATATCTTCTACACCAATCTGTTCCACAATAATATTTACATTCTATCCGACAGCCCACCGACATTTCATAAGATAATGAACAACTCAATGTATGAAGCAGTGATATATATGACTATTCTGAAACTAAAGACAATCTCAATAGATTATAATTCAAGTGCTGAGTCTTTGAGACCTTTCAGTCACAAGAAGATTGAACAGTTAATCAACTCTAAGAATTCAGATACTGATTTCTTTATTATCTCATCTTCATCTCAATTATCTGCAGTTCTTCTGAAACAGCTACTGATAGATGAGTGGCATCACTGACTTGATCATATCAGTGAAAACAGTATATTAAAAATGACCAGGGACTCATGATTTGATATTGTTATTATCAGCCTGAAGAAATTATCATTCTGTGTCACATGTGTTAAGACTAAACAGAAACACACTTTCTACAAGAATTCCACACCACATCATGCCACCCGCAAGGCCTTGAAGATTTGAGTGAATATATTCAGTGATGATGAGACTCTTGAAACTGAGAATAATATATCATCTTACACTGGAAAGAAGCTTGCAATGATGATAACAGATAATGTCATTTATATGAGATGAATATTTCTATTGAAATGCAAGGATGAGATGTTAAGATATCTACAGATCTTCAATCAATTTATCAAGAATCTGCTGAGACATGGCATTGCAATCATTCACTCAGATTGTGAAGAATTGAATTCAAATGCAGTCACAGTATATATACTCAGTGAAGATATAAAATGAGAGCTAACTCTCTCTCATACTTCACAGCAAGATGAAGTATTCAAACAATTGATCAGTTTGACTATTGAGAAGTTTCAATCACTATTAATAGACTCTTCAGCTTCAGAAAAGATGTGAGATGAGATAGTTATTACAGTTACAGAGCTGCTTAATCTTATGTCAACCTCAACAATATTGTATGAGAGCTCTGAAAATACAAAGCTGATTACACTATATAAGGTCTGACTTGAAGCTCTACCCTCTGCATGCAGCATTCATCAATGAGGTTGTAAAGCATTCTTGAAGATAGTCTTCAAGCTCATCAATAAGATGGCTCTCCATTTCAAAGAGTTGATTTTTGTGAGATATAATGATTTTATTAATTATAGATTGATGAACCTCTTCAACAGGTGTTTATACATATCAAAAGATGTCATCTTTCAGAAGAACCTTCATCTTGCTGATTCATCAATACTGAATACAATACACAACCTGAAGATTCTACTCAATACGGCCTGCAAAGCATCTGCAGCAATTTCTTCAGCAACATCAGACCTACTCACTGCAGCTTATCAAGAGACTGCAGTGATTTCTGATCTGTTCATTGATAAGGAAATTCAACCTGAGTGTTCATTATTTCTCATACTCACTAATAATTGATGGATTGACTATGAAATCTCCGCGAGAATACCTATCTTTTTAGTGCAGAATACACTGAACTTCTCAGAACTCACAGTTGAATCTGATAATTCTTCAACATCTACAAGAAATATCACTATAATGAGGGAATCAACAGTGAGAGAATCTTCAGTGAAGAACAGTCTTGAAGACTTACTCACTGATTTTGAGATCACTGCACTTCTGATTCTGAAAAACCTCACATGTGTCAAAGCTTTCATGAAATGAAAGTATTATTACAAGACCTGTGTTAAAGAGATCAATCATTTAAAACAGATAGAGGTCTGACAACTGATTGAGAGAACATCACAAATGAGTGTTCTTCACAGCTAATAAGTATTTGATAAAAAGTTCAACAATATAAGTAATATTATCTGCTATAAGATCTGCTGAGTTGTCTGCAGAAATCTTCAACAGAAGAGAGTCAATTACTCAAGAATCTTTGCACTCATCATCTCTGCATTCATCTCATGAGTTCTCATAGTGATCTCAGCATCTCAGGGATGATATGTTCTGCAGATTGATATGATGATCACTTTTTTAAACACTCAACTGCCTGCTGATGAACAGATATATATGAATCAACTCACAGAATTCTGTGAAGGCCATGATGATCTTGTGTGTGAGTGAATGCAGAGACTCTACAGTCTTAAGCAAGCAGCACTCTTATGATATGAGAAGCTGTGAAAGATGCTATTGCACTCAGGCTTCCATGTCAGTCTCTATAATACTGAACTATTTATCCACAATGAAAGACAGGTCTATATAATCATCTACATAAATGATGTTCATCTCTACAGCCTGAAAATCAAAGATCTGAACTGGGTCAAAGTCAAAATCACTGCTAATTACAAGATCAAGAATGTAGAGAATTTCAATCACTATCTAGAAATGAAGATTGATAGAGATTCAACTTTATTGACATTGTTTCAATCTCTCTTTATAAGAAATCTTCTGAAGAAGTTCTCAATGAATGACTGTCATTCTACATTCACTTCTATGAAGAAGAATGTTGATTTCATGAATGATGATGAGAAACTGATTGCATACACAGCAGAATTTACTCTACAGTTCTATCAATCTGGTATCAGATCTCTGCAATATCTGGCATTCAATACACATTCTGATATGAGCTTCACCGCAGAATTTCTTGAACAATTCAGCTCTCAGTCTACATCAAAGAACTGGGCTGTATACAAGTGTACACTTCAATATCTACAGGGTTCAATCAATGAGGGTATAACCTATCACAGAGATGCTGAAATTGAACCTGTAGCATACACAGATGCCGATTGGGCCGGTAGGGATTCAGGATCCCGTTCAACCACCGGTTATATCATCTACATGGCAGGTGGTCCCGTTGCATGGCGGAGCTGCCGGCAAACAGGGGTCTTCAAGTCATCAACAGAGGCCGAATATATTGCATCCTCTGAGGCCGCATATGAGCTTGTCTGTCTCCAAGAGCTTCTAGAAGACACTGGATTCATCCCATCCCACCTCAACAATCTGAATGCTGATGATCACCTCATTCCCACCACAGTCAATGGTCTGGCTTATACAATCCATGCTGATAATAAGTCCGCCATAGAGCTATCCTCTTCTGAAGCAATTTCACACCACTCAAAGCATATAGAGGTCTGTTTCCATATTCTTTGAGATCTTGTCTGCAAGAACGAGATATCTATCTAATATGTTCCATCTGCTGAGAACGCGGTGAATGAGCTTACTAAATCACTTAAAACATTGAAATATACATATTGAAAAGAGAATATAAAGAAGATAGAGAGATAGAGGGATAAAAAATGATGTATATCATGACTGGTTTTTCATTACTTCACATTTTCCAGTTATTTTTTGTATCTGTACTTGATTTGAAGGCGAATTTTGTATATAGCATCGTGTATAGTTACTCTGATAAGTGGGGGTGTCAGGTCACATGATCTGGCTTACTAATCCTTTCATTATATAACTTTCCACAAGCTAGCAACCTTTCAATCACACAAGCTTTACACCTTCCACAATATATTCATGAAAGATAAAGAAGAGAAAGAAATGAAGAATTGATAATTTTCATATCTTCAAGTTCATATTATAATCACAATGCATATCTCAAATAGAGAGATACTAGTGAGATACCTACTTAACTCTGAGATGAATATTAATTTCATATTCTATTTCTTTTCTTTGATAAAGAATTGAAAGAAGATAGATCTGTCAGATTATATGAAATTTACTGATACAATGAAATATCACTATTTTAATATAATTCAAGCAAAGTATATAATCACAGATTTAGAAGAAATCTTTAAGAAGAGCAGTCTGCTTCTTTATACAGTTAATATTATAGATGAGAATATCATTCTAGATCTTTTATAATTAAGAGAAAACAATTCTCTCATTGACTGAGTCACTCAGATGTAGTGATACTGTCTCACTGATAAAGAGACAGTAATAGAGAAATCTGAAGAGTTTCATCAGAAGAATCTTGAGAAAAAGATAGAGTTAATATACTATATAGCAGATAACTGAGACTTGAGAATAGATAAAGAAGTCATCACTCTCACTGCAAGATTAGCAGCAGTATTTATTATTAAAAATGAATATATATAATATCTCTTTACAGATTATAAGAATATCTTTTCAGAAAGAGAAGTAGTGAAGTTTTCTAATATCAAGATACAATATAAGATTCATCTTAAAGACAGTGTAACAGCACTGTACAGATCTCTTTACAACTTGTCTGTAAAGAAATTGAATGTTCTGTGCAAATATCTTGAGAAAGCATAATTAAAGAACTGAATATACTTATTAAAGAGTTCAGCAGAGACATCTATACTCTTTATATCTAAGAAAAACAGTAGACTATGTCTATACATAGACTACAGAGATCTTAATAAGATGACAGTTAAGAATTACTATTCATTATCATTAATTAACAAGATGATCAATCAATTATCTAAAGCAAAGATATTCTCAAAGATTGATATATAAGATATCTATTATAGAATCAGAGTTAACAAAGACAATATTTGAAAAACAGCTTTTCATATCAAGTACAGCAATTTTAAATATCTTATTTTATCTTTTAATCTTTGTAATACTTCAGTCATCTTTCAGATCTATATAAATAAGACACTGCAGAGTCTTGTTAATATCTTCTATATAGTATATTTAAATAACATTCTAATCTTCTCAAAACCAGAGAAAGAACATGATACTCATATTCAAGAAATATTAAGTCACTTAAGATAGTATTAACTCTATACAAACACTGAAAAATGCTCATTCTGTATATAGAAGATTGATTTCTTAGATTATATTATTAAGATAAACAGCATTTTAATAAATAGAAGTCAGATCTCTGTTATTAAGAACTGATCAGTATCACAGACATACTGTAAGATACAGATATTTCTAGAATTTATAAATTTCTACAGATAATTTATCTATATATATTCATGAATTACTGTCTCTCTTACAGATCTGTTAAAGAGAAGTGTGAAAGACAGAAGAACAGAATTATTTATTCTCATTCAAGACACTATACAGATGTTTATAGAATTGAAACAAGCTTTTACAGATATTACAATACTGAATCACTTTAATCTCAACTTACTCAGTCAGTGTGAGACTGATATATTCAGAAATGAGATCTGTGATATCTTTTTTACAGTTGACACTGAAGATCTTTCAATATTGAAAGAATCAGAGAATAATCATTTCTGAGAATACAGATAATGAAATGTCTGTAAGAGAAGACTTTTTTATAGAGTTTATAAGACACTGTGAATTGAGAGCAGTGATCTTCTTCTTCAAGAAATTATCACTTATGTAGAGAAGATATAATACTCATAATTAAGAGATGTTAGTAATTGTCAAATTCTTTAAAATCTGATAACATTATCTTCAGAGTAGTAAGTATTCAGTGTAAGTTCTCACTGATTATATAAATCTATATTACTTCTTAACAACAAAGAGCTTGAGAGAACATTAAGTCAGATAAGCAGAGCTGCTTTCAATGTATGATTTCTATATTCAATATTATTCAGATCAGCTTAATTCTGCTGACACACTGTTTAGATAGTTTAATTATAATATCATTGATACAGAGAAGAATTCTATAGAAGAATCTCTATTATCACTGCAGAAGAAGCTGACTGCAGAGAGTTAGAGTTCTCTGAAGCTTGAGAATAGTGCTGATAAGACAGCTGCATAACTCAGTATAGAAGATAAAAGAAAACTCAGATCTTCACAGAGAACTGACACTGAAGATTATAAGCTTCTTATATTATATCTTACTATTATTAAATTGATAAAGAATAAAACAGTCTATAATCTTTTAATCTAACTACTTTTAGAATTTATTAATAAGTTATAGAAGAGAGATATCTCTACTGCAGCTTAAATTCAGAAGTTAAAGAAGTAAGAATTCAGTTTAAACTTGAAAGAGACAGACTCTGAGTGAGATAGTACTGCTAAGAAATCAAGTCACTGATAATTAGAAGAATGTGAACTTCTACTACTGAATAATTCAGTCTTCATCTCTCATAGCAGAATAGTGTATTAGAAGTTATTGAGAATTCATTATAATAATTCTTATACAGAACACTTCAGATTAGAGAAGACTGAGAAGCTTTTAAAATATAAATATATTTAAGACAAGCTTCAGACAGATATTAAAGAGTATGTTAAGACTTATAATATCTATCAAAGAATAAAGATCTCACAGTATAAGCAATACAGTGAGTTAGTATTACTGTCTATCTTAAAAAGCTTATAACAGAATCTATCAATGAATTTCATAGTTAATCTATCAAAGTCAATAAGAGTTAAAGAATATAACTTAATTTTAATCATTATTAACTGTTTCATGAAGATGATAAAATATATCTCTACTTATGAAAAGATTAAAGTCTCTGAATTGACTGATCTATTTTTAGATATTATCATTTATAATTACAGTGCTCTGAAATTATTAATAACAGATTAAGAATCTCTTTTCATCAGTAAATACTAATTAGTTTTTTACTATCATCTTATAATAAGATATCTTCTCAGTACTGTATTTCATCTGCAGACAGATGATCAGACTGAACACTAGAATCAGACATTAAAATAGTATCTTCAAGTGTTCTATTTATATTTTCAGAATGATTGACTCAAACATCTTCTGATTACTGAATTTATATATAATAATATAAAGAATGTAATATTAAAAGTATCTTCTTTCTATACTTATTATAAATATAATTCTTCATTACTCAGTGATATCATGAATAATATTTTAAAAAGAGAAATAGACAGTCAGAATATTAAACAGATACAGAGAACAGAGTATTTCTCAGTATCAGAAGTAAAAGCAAGATTAAAACTTTTAAATAAAATTTATAAGAAGATGATGAAAAGCATTCATTATGCTCAGAAGTAGTAGATAAAATACTATAATTGAAAACATCTTTTAATGAAGTTCTTAATAGAGAATCAAGTACTACTTTCAGTAAATAATATCAAGATAATAAGATTATATAAGAAGCTCAGTGAGTGATGACTAGAATCTTTTCTGATAATAAGAGTAATAAATAAGTAAACATATAAGTTGAAATTACTCTCAGAATTGAAATTAATTCATTCTATTTTTCACATTGTCTATTTAAAGCTCTATAAACAACACTCTGAGATAGAACTGTCTTAATCAGATAATATCAAGATTAAGAGTAATACTGAATATCTTATAAAGAAAATATTAAATAAGTAAATATATTACAGTAAGCTTTAATATCTTATTAAATGAGAAAATTATTCATTATCAGAGAATTCATGAGAACTGCTTATGTATTTGAAAAATGCTAAGAAAGAGATTGTAAGCTATAAGACAGCTAGTAGAGACTGTCTTATTACATGTCAGAGACATTGAATAAGAAATACTGCTTAAGACTTCTCATTTTTTTTAAAGAGTTTTTTAGAGATAATTTTGCAGTGATAAGCTGATATTTTATGAACTCTATAGCACTCTTCTTCCATTTTCTTTCAAAGAGTTTTTAGAAGTTTAATGAGACTACACAAGTAAAAAATTTCTGAAGTGATTAGAGAAAAGAGATATTTAAAATTAGTAAAAAGATTAATATTATTGATCTGTGAACTGTTACTATTCTAATAAGACTACAGCTCACTGAAAAAGTAAAAAGAAGAAATTTCAGAGCCTACTCATTAATAATTACACTCTTATCAAACTTATTCTTCACTGTTAAAGTCTTCAGTACTGCTATCTTTATCTACTGAGAAGTTAGTACTGTAATACTGCAGAGAAGCATGCTACAGAAGAGTATAAGAGATACTGAAAGTATTAATTTATCAACTTATAAAGCATCTCAGTTATCTACTTTAACTAAAGTAAGATTCTCTTTAATCAGTAATTAATCTCTATAATATATTTAACAGTAGTACTGACTGATCTCTTCTTAGAGTCAGTTATTCTGAGATGTTTTTTCATCTCAGAGATTCACACTTTCATCTTCTTTTACAGATAAGCAAGAGAGATCTTCTCAGTCTTGACAGAATTCATTAATACTTAAAGCTCTGAGATTTTCACTCTGTACTACTTGAATATCTGAGCTCTTTATCAGAGCTGATATAATGTCTTTCTATGAGATAATACTTACAGAGAGACAGAAGTTATTGTTATAGATATAACAGAAATAATAGAAGTAAGAGAAGAAGTGAGTATATAAGATCTCTTCTTTCCTCAGCTGTTTAGTATAGTACAGACATGTGATAGTACTGATCAGAGACTGCACTGAAGTATTTTCACAGAGAGAAGACAAAGAAACTGTGAGATTCTGCAGACTCAACTCAGCAGCATTCTGAGCAGAGCTCAGATATATCACAGAAGAAGAACTATAGATTGAACTTCTTGAAGCTACTATTCTCAGAATCAAGCTCTCTCTGAGATTCTCTCTGAATGATCACACAGAGTCATACATCACTGTGTTGACTGAGAGGGGGGACAGTATCATGACAGCAGTAAGAGAGGCAGAGAAAGAATCAGACACAGACAAATTAACTGGTAGAAGAGATGACATTTCACTGCAAGGCACAGCTACTACCACCGCGGCTGCAAGAGATGCAGAAGAAGAAGATGTGACAATGAGAGCAGTACTTCTGCAGCTCATTAACATCATTATCTCTATCTCTAACCTAGCTTTCTTGACAGTCATGAAGGCTGCAGCTGCATCACAAAGACATTTAATCACTAGAAAACATCAAAATGAGCTCTTTATTATCTTTCAAAGATGATACTCTCATACACTCACTGTTGCAATTGAGAAAGAGAGAAGAAAAATATATCATAGAGAGAGAGAATCTTTTCAAAAAATTCTATCACTACTGTTAACTTTGTCTCTAAAATACATCACTTTTATAGAGAATTTTATATAAAGAATAGAATATGATGAGAGATCTGTAAGTCACTTGTTAACTACATTTTTCACATTTCAAATTAATATATAAGAAACTTACTTATTATATATTTAATTTAAATAGAGATGAGAAACAAAGATCTACACAGTCAGCAGAAAAACTCATCTATTTCTTTATATTATATACAACACACACACTGTCAATCAATTAGTAATTATTACTATATAACAAAGATAACTTCTAATCTGATAATCTTAAGAGTATCAGAACTATGTTTTTAAAGAAGACAGTATTATCACACTCTTAATTATATCAAGATCTTATTTAGACTGACTGTGTGACCGTGTTTGAGATCAGAATCAAACTTTACAGTTGTTATATTATCTAAAAGCATTACTTCTGGTCATGATTTGTGTTCATCACATTAATTTCAAATCATGTTATTTCAAATATTAAAGGTCTCAGATTCACTTTTCAAATAAAAATCTAGTCTCAGATAAAGAATATATTTGAATTCTTAGTCACATTTTCATTCTGATCTCATTATTGAGAATGGTATTAAATAAGACTATAAAATCATTTCTCACTTACATAATATCATAACATAGTGCTCATTTGTTGAAAATTTAATAGAGAGTGTTATTAAATATTATTACTTTTCTGAACACAGATTATAATTCATATAATTTTAATTATGAAAAAAATATAAAATATAAAAAAAAATAAAAAACAAAAAACAAAATAATCACAAGAAAAAATCACAATAAAAAAAAAAAAAAGAGAAAGAAAAAAAAAGAAAAGAAAAAGAAAAAAGAAAAAATAAAAATAAAAAAAATCAAGATTACAGAGCTGCAGTACTCTTAAAATACTCACTCTTCAGAGTCTTTATAATATTTATCATTAATTATATATCTCTCATAGTGAGAGTAACACAGCTGTAATGAGTCATTGTCTTAATATCATCTAATAAATAATCAGTATATATCTGTATAAATGTGAATAATTAGAAAACATACACTTAAAAAGTGTGGTCAGAGTGAACTCTGCTGTCACTTGAATAATATTAAGAGCAGAATGCTGAAATCAATGATTTCTCTTATTAATTTCACAGATAAGATATGTGAAGATGATCTTGAAAAATATAAGATTCTCTGACTTCTGATAAAAACAGATCTTATGAAGAGACTCTATTTTCATGATATCAGAGACTGAGTATTATTAAAAAGCATTATTTTCATGCAATGCACATGCACTTACTGCAGTGATTCACTCTCTATACATGTAGCTGAGAGTTGTAACTTTCTCACACTGTACAGCTCTCTCTGAGATGCTGCTGTCAGTTTACAACTTATACAGTCTCTTAGTTCAGCGTGCACTGTATATATACAGTTCTGTGTGCTGAGACTGTATTGATCATTATAATCTGATGTGATACTCACTTTTCATGAGTTATATTTTATTTGAAAAGAGAAGGAAAGATATAACTGTTGTTTTATTAAGAGAAGAATGAATAATTAATATTATTAAATGTAATTTAATTCATCTGTATTTAAAATTTGATTAGTCTATACTCTTCAATTTGAGAGTTTCTATGAGTGTTTTAATAGTTTTCATATCAGCTTGAACTTAGTGATGAGTTGAAGAAGAAGAGAAAAGAGAGAAGAAAGAAATGAGAATAACTTATCTTTATAATATGAAAATAGAGAATCACTGCAATCATTCTCTCTAGTAATAAAGATCTGTTTTCTGCATGTATCTCTGATATAGATTATATAATAAATGTATACAAAGAATATCAATAGTGCATGTATTGAATGAAGATAATATTACTATATAACACTGTAGTCATTTCTGTACATCTCTGAAAGCTGTTAATAGTTTCTTTGTCTCTTTATAATTAATAAGTTAATAATATATTCTGATGCACTTCTTCTTTCATTATCATTATCATCATCATTATTATCATCACTATCATTATCACTATCATTATCATCATTATTATCATTATTATTATATCATTGTCTGTCTTCACTTCTCTCTCAATACTTATTAAAATCAATCATGTCATTTCTCTTCAAATATTCTGCAGTTCTGCAGACTATCAAGACACGTGAGCACTGTCACAGATTGAAGAGAGAGAAGAAGAAGATGTTCAAGCACAGAGAGACAGATTGTAAGACATGTTATAATACCTTGAAGAGGCTCTGTAAGAGAGTAGAATGATAACAATTTTAAGTAATACTTCTGATAGATTTAGACTGAACTAAGTATAGAAATAATACAGATGACATCATCTGTGAGAGATTGAAAAAGAAGACAGTGAAGAGTCTCATGCAGTAGTGATGAGATCAGAAGAAGTTCTGAGAATGATTTGAGATCAAGATAGAGAGAGAGAAAGAGAAGAAGAATGTTACTATAAATAAGTAACAGCAGAAGAAGATTAAGAAGGTATTAAAGTAAAAAATAAAGAAGTCAAAACTGATAAGTTTTTTATTGAGAGATAATGATTTTTGATAACACTTCTGTTCTCTAATTGATTAGCAGAAGCTGGTAGAGAAGAGAATTGAAGCCTTGTTCAGATCTTAAATGCACTTCATGATTCAGAATATTGAGAAGACAGCTCTGCTCTCTGAGCATGTCAATCTGCTTACTGCTGAGATAGAACCTGAGACAGCAGACCAGAAAATGCAGGATTTTGAAGTACAGGTTGACCTGGCTGAGAAGAAGCAGCAGAAACCCTTTTCTGAAAAGGCAGCAGAGAGAGATTTTAAGATGATTATCATCTCAGATAAGAAGAAGAAGAAGAAGAATGAGAATGAGAAGTGAATTATAAAGAATAATGAGAAGAATGAGAAAGAGAAGAAAGATAATGAGTAGAAAAAGTTTTTTTCTTTTTATATTAGTTAGTTATAAGTTTGTAACTATTAGTTAATAATTGAAATTAATTTTGAGTTTTCAAAAATTATTGTACAAGTTGTAATCAATTATCAATATCAGGAATAATATATATATATATATTCAACTATCATGTCACTATAATGTATAAGTATCAATATTTTTTCAACATTGATATTCATAATATTAATATATTTTTAATAATATCATCTGATAATGTAATTTGATAACACTCTCTTTCATAATATTAATATATTTTAAGAAATATTATAGAGATTAATCAAGATTGTTTATTTACTTTTATACATTGATGATATTCAATCTGAGTTAGTACTAAAATTATAACTAAGCTAAGAAAGAAGATTATTTTCTCTTATATTAATTCTTCTTACACACATCAGTGATTAGTTATTGAAAATAAATTATCATCTTTCTTAAATTATTATTATATCTTCTGAATTCACTTCTTTCACTTCTTTTACTTCTATTAAAGATTTATAAACTCTTCAAGAAATCACTGTGAATCACAAAGTCTATATTATTTATAATTTAACACAGAATGCTCTTTTTTAATTATGATGAATAATCACTTCATTCTTCATATCTGATTCCAGGTCATGAAATTTATGAAAAACTCAACACAAACACTGAGATGAACTATAAAATAATTATCAATAGATTGTATTGCAGATTACTGAACAGTTATCTCTCTACTGTAATTACTGCAACTTCATTCAGAAACATTCATTATAAACTAGTCATTATTATTATTATTATTATTATTCTTCAATTATAGATGTATGCAGTCAGAGACTATGACATCTACCTGAGAACTTTTAGTTCTCAGGGTTTTTCCTATGTCTGTAAAGTTAACTATTATACATTCATCAATTTCAGATATGCAAAATCAGAAAATTCCAGCTCAGAATACAAAAACTGTTTACAAATTGCAGTGTTTTAACATCTTTTGATACTTTGAAATCATTTGACAATATCATGACAAAGGAAAAGAGAAAAAGAACACAGTCTCAAAAATAGACACATTAAATAGATAGATAGAAAGAAATTGAAAGAAAAAGATAAAGAAAAAGATAAAGTAAAGAGAGACTATAATAAAATAAATTATTCAAAGAGAGTGTATAGCTGTTTTAACAGACTATATCTGATTGATTTCCTCCTCTTCATATTCAGATAATTCTGAATTTAGTCATTTTCTTGTAGCTGCTTGAGTTTCTGATAGAAAGTCTATTAAGTATTTAATTCCTGTCTCGGTTGAGAATAAGAATCTCATATTTAATTGATTTAGATCATACTTCTCTTTCAATCTGACTCTGAGACTATTATATAATACACAGTATATTACAATATGCTCAGAATTCTCATTTGTATTGCAGAATGAGCATTCTATTGAGTCAAATCTATCATCAAATCTTTATATATAAGATTTGAAATAGCCATATCCTAGTTTCAGCTGTATTATAGATGAGAATATTTTCTTTTTACATTTAATTAAACAAGATTTTCACTTGAGTTTTGTTTCAAATCTTGAATAATGTATACTCTTCTTTTGTTTCTACCAGCTTTCATTTCACTTGTCTAAACAAGATTCTTTTATTTTTCTCTTTATAAAAGATCAGGATATAATTTTTTGAATAGATCTGCTTAATTCTGCACTCTTTTTTACAGCTGAATCAGCCAATTCATTATCATGAATATTCATATGAGCAGGAACTCAGTGCAGATGAATTATCAGCTTTAATGTTCTTCTCTTTTGAATTTTTAAAACAGAGTTTAAGATCAGTTCAAGATTCATTTGATCATTATAAATCTGACTATTTCTAAGTCTTTTTAAAGCAGCTTGACTATCAGAGAATATTCATGTCTCTTTCAAACTATTTCCTCTTTTATAAGATTTTATTTCTATGAGTTTGAAAGCTTTCACTATTACAAATAGTTCAGCATCAAAGACTTCAGATTCACAGTCTAGATTTCAGAAATCTGAGATAAAATTGATATTATCTTCAGTATAAGCAATGTCTGCATCTAATCTATTCAGATTCTCATTCTTTGAGTCATCTGAATAAATCAGAATAGAGTCTTTTATACTGATTGTAGAAATTCTCTTCAAATGCTGTTCATATTCTTTCTCTTTTGATAGTTCACTTATTTGTAAGTCTATAAGAGATTCAAGCTTTTCTCTTCAGAATGATAACTTCTCATGATCAACTTTTTTAACATTTAAAGAAGAAAATTGATTTTTATTCAGAGAGTATAGTCTGTACAGTTAAGAAGACATTTTCTTTGAAGAATTATTTTCATTTCAATCAAGAAATCTATTTCAATCCAGTTCATTTTCAGAGTTAATTAATGAAAATAAAGAAGAGACTCTTTCTGTGATTATATGATTTAAGCTCATCTTTACAACTCTCAGAGTATAGTTCATACAGGCCTTTTCAAATCTAATAGCAGAAGAAGGAATTGAAGCTTCAATTTTCATTGCTTTAATAGAAGATGATTTGAATGCTTTCAGAATTCTTCTCAAGACTCTGTTTTACAGACTTTGAAAGAGTTCAGTGAAATTCTCTTGATTATTTCATCAAACTTAAACTTCATAATCAGCTACTGATGTAATACAGACTATATATAACTGTCTCATAGTCTGGAAGAATAGACTTCTCTCTGTATTTGATAGTCTGATTATGTTATTCAATAGTCTTTCTGCCTTGACAGTTCTTTGTTGAATATGATATTTAAAATTCAACTTAAAGTTTAATCATACTTCTAATTATTTGATATTTACACTGAGTTTAATCTCTCTATTTAAAAGAGTTAGAGATAGTTCTTTTCTCATTGAATCTAGAAAAGAAATGAATTAACTCAGTTTATTCATATTAAAATTGAATTTGATTAATATCTGCTTTAATAAAGATTTTCTTTACAGCTTCTTTAATTACTTTCAAATTCTCTTTGATAGTTTTTAAGCTGTAGACTAGATCAATATTATTCACATAACTCAGAGATTACAATATTCTCATATTTCTATTTTTGAATAGATATGCAGTGTATATTGCAAATAAAATGAGTAAGATTGAAGATTTCTGTGATACTTCTATTTTTATCTCAGTCTTGTCTTATTTCATTTCATCAAAGAAGAGTTATATAATTCTTTTAGATATAAAACAGTTAACTCATTTTATTAGAGAAAGTGACAGTTTTAATATCTTCAATGTCTGAATTAACTTTGACTTTAAAACATGATTAAATGCTTCTTTTATATCAATAAAAACTGCAGTTGAGACCAGACTCTCATACTTTGCTATTTGAATATTATGAACAACTGAGAGAACAGTGTCAATTGCAGAACACTGTTTTCTATCTCTCATTTATTCACTGAATAAAAGAGAATCATCTATAGAGCTTATAAAAGATAGTTAAGTAACTATTATCTTTTCTAAAACCTTTTCTAGACAGTTCAATAGAGATATTACTCTATATGACTTAGGAATTGAAGTTTTTCTATTAGATTTTACAAGAATCACTTCAGTGACTTCTCTCCAGCATTCAGAATGATATTCATATTTTAAGAGATTGAAAAAGAGCTCAAAATATTCATTCTTTAAGTAGAAATATGTATTTTGAATAATCAAGTGATTAATTGAATCAGGATCTGCAGCAGTTTTAACAGAACTTGAGAAAATAGCTGACTCTAATTCATCTTATATAAGATTAGGCCATTCTCAGTCATTTTCATCAATGTAGTTGAGAAGTAATATATTCTCTTCCTCTGAATCTGAATCTGAATCTGGTGAGTTCTGAAAGAGAATTCTTATAAAAGATTGACATTTTTTCTCAAAAGAGTTTGCTGAATATGATTCATTCTGAAACTCATATTCTAAGGCTGGAAGTTTTGCTACATTTCTTGTTTTAGTATAGTTAAAAGCTTTAAAAACTTCCTTCTCTTATACTTCTTCAAGAAATTTATTCCAGCAGTCTGTTTTAGCTCTTTTAATATCTGAAAAATATTCATTTCTGACAGCTTTGAACTCTTTATCAGATATTACATCATTCTTTCAATCTCTTCTAGCAGTAGCTAATTCTTTTCTTTTAGATGAGATATTCTCATTTTATCAAGATTTTAAATACTCAGAAGATTTTCTTTTTGAAATATTATCTCTAACACTTGTTAGAATAATAGATGTAATAAGCTTCACTCTATTCTTAAGCATTTCATTTGAGATATCTTGATCAGAATTCCAATATAGCTCATTCTATCTTTCAGATTTTAACAGTTTTATACTTTCTTCAACTGCTTTTCAATCAGCTTTTTCAAAGTTATACTGATTAGAGAGAAGAGGATTTTCACTCATTTATTTTTCACTCAGTTTAATATCAAATTGAATAATCTCATGACCTGATTCTGATGTCTCATTTAAATCAATAAATCAGTTTACATGTCTTCTTTTCATTAGATTTTATGATATGAAGATTAGATCTATAATAGACTTCTGTTTCATATCTTTTCTAAAGAATGTTTATTGATCAGACTTATTAATCAAATCTATTGAATGCTCAAAGATTCATTCAATCAGATTATCAGCTCTCACTGCTCTCTTACATTCTGAATTTCATCAGAGATAATGTGCATTGAAATCTTCTGTAATTATAGAGTTTCTTGATAAAGTTATGTTCAGAAATTCTCTATCAATTATTCAGATATTGTTATTTTTCTTCAATAACTTTTTATTATAGATATTTATAAGCTGTATAGTATCAAACTTATTTTCTTTATCTATAATATCACTCACCAGAATATCAGGGTCAGACATGATATCAAATCTTAGATTAAATTAATATCTTGATCTCTTTCTTTCATAGATCACTACTCTTGACTTTATCTCAGACTTTTGAGATAGAAAGCAGTAATAGCTTAAATGAGAAATGACATAGTTTTACTTAGTATCAAAATTCAGTTCCTGAAGTAGTATAAAATCAACTTTTTATTCAAATGTAATTTGAAGATAAGAATAAATACAATTTGAGTTTCTATTCACATTATTTTAAATAAATGTGATTTTTGAAGAGTTTTTAAACTTTTTTTGTTATTTTTGTTGTATATTCATACTAAAAGAGAGTAGAGATAGAGTAGAATCTAGTCACTATCATCAGATAGTAGATTATAACTATTTTGAAAAGTAGAGATCTCAACTGCTTATATTATATCTAGTTTATTATCAGAGTCATTTCTCAATTCTCTAATCTTAACAGAAGTTTGAGAATTCAAATTCTATTTATATTTAGCTGAAGAATTGAAGTTTGAAGATTTAGATAGTTGAGAGTTTCTTCTTTTTAAGCTTGTAGTTATAAGTCTACTGACTTGACTCTTCTGTTCAGTTCTAGATTGACTTTGAGCTTCATCTTTTCTCCAGTTCTTTTGAGTTCTAGGAGCAAATATACATTCTTTTGAACTAGAGACATGTTTTTCTTTGTAATTAGAGCACTTAAGCAGAGTGTGTTGACATATTTCATCTCTTTTTAAGCATGTTTCATATTTATGCTCACTAGTTTTATGATCTCTGACACAGAATGCACATTTTGAGTCTCTAAAATATGAGATTATAAAGTGTTCATATCTTTGACAGTTTGAATACTGTATTTGAGCTTTGAGATTCATTCTTGAGTCTTTGTATTCATGAACTCTCATTTTCAAATCTGTTACTCTTACTTCAGAGATCTTTCACTGTTCAAGTGTTTTTATATATACTAGAACAGAGGCATTTCTCCTGCTTTGTCTGAACTTAATTGAATTTAGTTATACAGGCTTCTTTCTCAGTTGAATAGAGTTATATTCTTTCAATTTATTTTTGAGAAGTAGTATTTCTTCTTCACAGTCAAAAATTTCAACTGAAATATTATAAAGAATGAATTTGTCTCACTTTTCATCTCTTTCAGATAGAATTATTGTATTTAGCAAAGATTCTACTGCTGACTTTCAGAGATTCTCATTCTGAATAAGAAATTCAGCACTGAATTCAGACATTATAGTCAGAATAATGAAGTTTTCAAAGAATGATGACTCAATTGAAGCTATAACTAGTTTTTAAACTTCAATATCAGTCATTAACTGAGAGAAGAACTGCTGATTAATTTCATTTCTGATTCTGAAAATGAGATTTGAGTTTAGCTTGTTTCTTTGCAGAATGTTCTGCTTTGAGACTTTAAGAATAAATCTTCTATTTCTGAAGATTTGAAAGTTTTTCTCTTTTTACATTTTCTTTTTCACTTTTCTATGAATGAAGACATGAGCAGTATTCTTCTCAGTTTTCTCAGGATTCTGAGTAGATTTTGAGACAGCAGGTTCAGAGACAGCAGATTCAGCTGCTTAAGTATATGTTTTCTTCTAATTCAAAGAAGAAGAAGAAGTAGAAAAAAAGAAAGAAGAAGAGTAAGATGAAGAGTCAGTGATTGTACTAGGAATTTTCAATGTTTTTTAAACTGTGTTTGAGATTCTAAGTTTGAACTTGATCATCTTCTATAGTTATCTAGTCTGAGTATGAAGAATTAATACAACTTCTTCATTTATCTCACTCAGATACTGCTTTTCAAGAATCTTACTTACTTTTTCAAGTTTCTGTATTTCAAGAACTTGTTATTTCTCTATTTCTTCTTTCTTTCTTCTCTTCAGAATTTCAATCTCAGAAATAGTATTTGAGAAAGCATCTTTTTCCACATCAACTGAGTGTATTTTTGAACTCATTGTTTTCACTCAATGAAAAGTTGATCAGACTGTTTCAATTGAGATATTTCTAAGTCTGTTTTCAATTGAAAAGTTGATCAGACTGTTTCAAAAGAAGAATAAAAGACTTTTATGTATAAAACATCTGATTTTTTTCATACTAGTTCAGTAACTAGGTTAGATTTTTGAAGAGAATCTAATAAACTAAAATTGATTTTTAAGATAAATTAATAAAATCTTTACAATCTCTTTCTTAACATACAGTGAGAAAAAGTATGATATCAATTGATAATAAATCAGATAATATAACAGTTTTTGAGAGAAAAACTGACAAAAAATAAATCAATTTTTTGCAGAGAAATTGATTAAAACTATTCAATTTTATTCTAAATCATTCAATTCTTCTCACACAACAAGTATACAACTCAAATCAGTTAATAAAGAGTATAAAAAAGAATTAAGTATTAATGAAAGCTCTTCAGTCACTGAAAAAGTAATTCTTATTTAAAAGAATATGAAATTATAACAGAAAATAACTCTGTTTTTAATTCTTTATAAGAATATTGTATAAAACTCAGAGAAAAACATCTTACTTTTTTAAGAGAAGTAAAAAACTATTTCTAAGATCTTTTTTTTTTTGCATTAACTGCTGCAGAAGAATGAGATAGAAACTGCTAAGATATGCACTATTATATACTCTTTATCAAGACTTTCTCTCTTCAGAGTCTTGATATTATAGAGAATATAAGTCTGTTTCTATATAATAATATAAATATTGTCAGTGAGATGTAGAGAAACTGGTTATTTATATCTTAAAATAGAAGACTTTGTCAATGATTATATTAATATAGAGTTAATTCTCAAATTCAATAGAAATCTAGTGTTGCTGTTCTCAATCTCTTACAGAATCTATTGAATATTGAGATATTAAAACTAGATTTAATATATCTCACTGTGCAGAAATCAAAGGCTCAGTCAGATCTTGAAGTATACTGATTTTATAGTTATTAATGTGCTGTTGACTTGTTGTTCACTGATTATGTATTGAATGCTGTTGCTGAGGTATCTTTTTGTATCATTCTGTCAGAGATGAGCCAGATTAAGAGGGGTAGTACAAGGGTGAGACTTGGTGTTGAAGTCTAGATACACTGATGACAGACTGTGAAGATTGCACTTCAGAAGAGTCTGTTGATTATATGCTTGATATTATCACTGAGGTATCTTTTTGTATTTTTCTGCCGGGGATGGGCCAGATTGAGAAGGGTGATATGAGGGTGAGACTTGGCATTGGTGTTTTGAAACATCAAAGATGGACAGGGTTTTCGCGGAGGTCGCTCCTTGGATATCTTCACAACCACAGGTCAGGGATCTTCCAAAATCGAGAAGATTGGTGCATATGACTAGGTCACTTCACCTTACAATTTGTATGGCACTCTGGCCCAGGGTTGTGGTGTGGTAGGGAAGAACAGGGGATAATCCCACACAGGAGTTTCGAACAACGTCCGGTTCATGTTTGGCTGGATAACTCCACCACCACACAGGGTATGCGGTCGGCGAAGGGGTCAGAATGCTCGTATGATCGAGGGCTTTTCGATGGATCTATCGGCGGGTTCTTATTCGAAAAATCGAGCGAGTTCGTGGTGAAGCAGTTGAGTTAGTCAGACAAGTTCTAACATAAGATTATAATCAAGATTGATAAACTAGTCATGACTCTGAAGAAATTTCTCAACATCTGAAGTCATCATAATGCAGATAATAAAAGAAAAATAATCAGAAAATTACTACTAAGCTGATAAGTTCAGATAATAATTTTTAATAACACTAACTTTCTAATTTGAAGAAAATCATGTGAAAATAATTATATATTAGTACTCTGATTTTATAACTCTTATCTGATAACTTCTGTAAATAATTACTTTGTATATGTATATCTCTGAATCTTTCTCTTCAATCAATTAAAAATCCTGAATTTCAAACACTTCTTCAAATATTTAATTCAAATCTTTATATTTCATATTGATTCTATCTTCAGTTCAATCTTGAGATATACTACAAAGTTAATATATAATATCTAGAATCAGAGTTGAAGAATCATTGAAGAGTATCTCTCACAGTGAATGCATGAACTAGTATAAATAATCTTGCATTCATGAGAGTTATATGATATTATATTGATGAGAACTGAACTTATTAAGAGACATTAATTGAATTTGAATTATTGATCAGTAGTTATACTGAGAATTATATGACAGAGATATTAATAACTGTGATTAAAAATGACTATTAAGATATTAGTCTCAGTCTTCTTACAATTATAACTGATAATGCTGTGAATAACTATATTATAGTGAACAGCTTGAAGTAAAAATTGACTTTGTATTTCTGAAATGATAAACAAGGTCATATTCTCTGCATTGCTCATGTGATTCAACTTGTGATATAAACACTGATAAAGAATCTTAACATTGAGATAAAGAATAATGAGATGACTGATTCTTAAGATGAGAATGAGATAAAAGTAATTACTCAAGTAACTTTTGTATTCACTTTATAAAAGATAATATTTTTTAACAATACTTTTTAATATTGCTTTTTCATAATGCTTTTTAATAACACTACTGTTAATTTTGAATAGATTGACTAATAATTTAAATATCATAGATTTGAAACATTGCTAATATAATTTATATCTTCTCTAAATAATAATAATGATTTCATGATATTTAATAAATAAACAAATCAGTCACATCACTGAATATGATACAGAATGTTAAAACATAGTGAAGTTCAATATATAAGATAACTATTCAGACTCTTCAATTATATTAGACAATTGATTATTAAGTGCAATACTCTGATTGAGAAAAGATTCAGATATTAAAACTTTCTGATATAAAGTGAACTTAGTTGAAATATGTGATTAATTTACTGTTTCAGTTTTATAAGATAATAAAGACAGTCTCAATCACTTGTACATCAATGCTGCAGTCAGTCTGATAAGTGTATGACAGTTTATTTACTTATCTTAAGAAGCAGTTGAATCACTTAAAAAGAAATTCAGTCTGAGATAATGCTATAGTGCAGACTATTATTACTGTAAGAGATAAACTGGTATATTACTACAGCAAAACTGAATAATCTTTTACAGAGTACTATGCTATAGCAGCTCTACTAGATTTCTTCTATTGAGTTAATATCTACACTTCTCAAGATTGAATAGAGAAGAAATAAGACTTGTATATTAAATTAATCTGAGACTACTACAATATTAACTATTAGAGATTTGAATGAGCAGATGTTAGAGATATGAAGACAGTGAAATATAATTCTCTAGTAAGTAATAATCTTTGATAATACTTCATATCACATAGAACTATAATACTAACTTTGAAACAGAACTTGCATACATTGATTATAACTGAAAATCAGGTAAAACTACATATTTATAAAACTGAATTTAATCACTATCTTTAAGATAATTTAACAAATTTACACATCAAATCAATTCTAGAGTTATGAAAAATTGTTGAGAGTACATATTCAACTATTGCACTGATGATATATAATATTCTAACAATTTCATTGACAGAGATGAGAATGAAGTGAAAGTTCAACTCAAGCTGAGATATTTATCACTATTATCAGAGACAATTACAAGGAGAAATAATCAAGAAACTCATGATTGTAAAACATGAAATTATCAGATAGTTTAATACCTCTGATCACAGTATATCAGAGAAGTGTAGTTTTTATGAGAAAGTGAAGAATAAACTTATACAAGAATGTATTTAGTTGTTTCATGAGTGTTATTAATAATCATTATCAAATTCTGATTATATAAGCAATCACTGAATGAACTGAATAAGACTGAATTTAATCTTCAGTCTCAGTCTTATTCTGATTTTGAAAGAATGATTATCTTTCACAGTTTATTCTGAGAAATTACTCTTATTTCACTGTTTTTGAATTAAATCTGGTCATTTTTCATGTCATTTGTCTCAGAAATGATTCATTTTCAGATTTTTTTGAGACTTGATCCTGGTGAAACTCACGTCAAGAAATGTATGAGACTAGATTAAATGAGACTAAATGTGAAAATTTATAATCCCTGACGGTCAGTCTAATCTTATTGCAGTTTCACATAGCTTATTACTTTCATACAGATAATTTCATTTCATCTGAATCAGTTTTCAACCACTCTATAATATTATTCAGATATATCATAGAAAGATCTGATTGATAAATATAAGAATCTCACTTCTATACAAGATCAGTAGATTACTCTTTCTTAATAGTGAGATACTGCTGAGATATCACTCTGACTATTCTCACTCATGAAATGAGAGAAGAGTATTCACTTATTATCTATATAGAATAGCTAGATGCTGGCTTCTTATCAAAGAAGTCAGTGATTTGTTTTTCTTCTACTGAAATATATACAAGAGTTACTGCATTTCTTATACAATCTTCTTAGTATACTAAGTATCATATCTGTGATATTCTTATAATAACTCTGTAGCTCACAAGCTCACTATTCAAGCAAGATAGTCAAGCTCACTTATACAGCTTCTCAAACAACTACTTCTACATAATGCCGCTGACTAGTCACTGCTTCGGCTGTGTCATGTTATACTATGTCTTATAGTAAGATATTATCTCTTCTGCTGATTAATTTAACAGCATCTGATTCTTTCTCTATGTCTCTCATTACTGCTATAACACTGTTTTCTCTCTTAATTAACACAGTGATGTATAACTCTGTGTGATTATTCAGAGTGAATCTCAGAGAGAGCTTAATTCTGAAAACAGTAGCTTAAAAGAGTTCAATCTGTAGTTCTTCGCGCATAGTATATCTGAACTCTGCTCAGAATGCTACTGAGTTGAGTCTGTAGAGTTTCATGATTTCTTTATCTTCTCTCTGTGAGAAGACTTCAGTGTGATCTCTTGTCACGCTCCTGGCCGCGTCAAGACCCTGTTGTGATTCCACATGACTCATTACTTTCTTGCGGATGATTTCATTCATTCTGCAGACTGTTTGAACTGGTTTTCAATCACTCTATGATATTATTCAGATATATTATAGAAAGATCTGATTAATGAATATGAAAACTCTGCTTCTATATAAGATTAGCAGATTACTCTTTCATAACAGTAAAATGCTGCTGAGGTATTACTTTAGCTATTCTTACTCATGAAATAAGAGAAGAGTATTCACTTATTATCTAATATAGAATAGCTGAATGCTGACTTCTTATTAAAGAAGCCAGTGATTTGTTTTTCTTCTACTGACATATATATAAGAGTTACTATATTTCTTATATAATCTTCTTAGTATACTAAGTACTGTATCTGTGATATTCTCATAATAACTCTGTAGTCTATAAGCTCACTATTTAAGCAAGATATTTAAGCTCACTTATACAGCTTCTTAAATAACTATCTCTATATAATACTGCTAACTAGTCATCACTTCAGTTCTATTATATTATAATTTAAATCACTTAATCTGATTATAAGTTTGAATTAGTCAAGCTTTAATAGACTGATATAGTTTTATACACTTACACTGAAATCAATCTGATCTCACTCTCTGAAGAAAACTTCACATTATTCTCTAGAGTATGTACATCTCTATTCTGACAGAAATCTGAGATTTCTGAATCTGCTGTATATTTTAATATAAGCTTTTTAATCACTCTGTTATCACTGCAGCCTCTATACATCTACATCTATTATAAAGATAGAGAGATTAAGATCAGAGATTCTCTAAAATATATAAGAAATATATTATCTGAATTTCATAGCTTTATCTATATTCTTGAACAGAAATTCTGTCTTAATCTAAGTCAGTTTAATACTTATAAGATATAAGTAATATACACTTGTGATTCGGAAGAACGTACGACCGTCGGATAATAACACGGCCGCTTCCGAACTTGCTTACAAACATAAAGAGGCCATAGCAGCCACTAATTAATTTAGCATATAATATATAAGAAGCCAGCATACACCTGTAATCATATGCTGACTCAAGCAATGTTTGAATCATATCTGATAGCATGTCTAAAAACTGGTGAGAAGTGCAGGCTTCTTCAGAATGTGATAATTCTATCTATGAAGTGATTTATAGTTATCATATCAGTGTGATTCTAGAATGTCTCAAAAGATAGTGTATGAAGAGTAGTGAGTGAAAGAGCATCTGATTGATGCTGCTTTGCTTGTTAAGGGAAAACTTCACACTCAGACAAATGCCATGTACACAAACAGATGAGATGTAAGAAAGAGAGATGAAAGTGATAAACTAGATTCAAAGAAAACTGCTCTTCATCTAAAGAGATAAAAAGAAGAGAGAGTGATTATCACTGAAGTTGTACAATGATAACAGAAATCATATAATGATATAGTGATAATAATACAGTGATATAATGATAGATATTGTATAATTAATGAGAAATCACTGAAATGAATATCTCTTCTAGTCAATATGAACAACACTCTTCTCTGCTACTTGAACTGAAAGATATGCAGAATCTCTTAGAGAATTTACTTGAAGCAGTAAGAAAAATGACTGAAATCACTGAATCAGAATTGAAGCTCTGTATGCATACAAGAATTCTAAACAAGATTGAGACCTTGTGTACGTAGTGACAGGCTGAGACAGAAGTTAAATAACAATTAATATTCACTGTGAATCAAGCATTCACTATGAAGAGCTTCACTGACACAATTATTATCATCAATAAAAATAGAGAAAATCAGATCTTAGGCCTGCAGCAGGAGATTGAATGTTTACACAGATAGGTGACTATATCAAATCTGAAGATCTTATCATGATCATTCATAATCTCTTCAGAAGTGTACATATTATTGAAGACTGCTGTGCAGAATGAGAATCTGAGTATGAATTATATCAAGTTAAAAGATCTGTCAAAGCTATTAAGCTTCAATGATGACTGAAAAAATGATGCTGCAATCAGCTGGCTAAGTCAGATATGATTATATTATCAGATTGAATGTGAACTCACAGACAGACAGTCAATGAAATTTCAACAAGTCTTAAGATCTGCTGCATTTCTACACAGAAAAGTGAAGTCATTATGAATAACTGATAAAAAGATGAATCTCACAGACTTAAAGTAATATTCATTCTCATGAATATGAAATGAGTTTTTCAAATAAATCTTGCACAACTTTGAGAAAGTGAATATATGAGATAAGTGTTACAAACACTTCACTGAGTGTAAACAAGTGAGTGATCTTACATCATACTTCACACACTTCAGCTTATACTATCTCATATTGAATGAAGAGCTTTCAACATCTTTCTATTTACAGATCTTCATTCATGATCTTACACCTGAGTTGAGAGTGAAATGAAAATACTTAATCTTGTAATCAGGCACAGTGAAAGAAGTATACAATATTCTCATTGTATGAGAACAAGTGAGTCAATTATGATAGAAAATACTGCAATTGAGTATGTCTCAGTAGAGAATAAGTAATCAGACTTCTATAATACAAGCTATACACTCAGATATGATGAATCTAGATTTGAATATCATTGCTAAAGTACTGAATTCTCTGAAAAAGGAATTTTCTGAGTGAAAATCTTGATGTCATGAGTATTGAGCTTGCTTCAACTGTAGATGCTAAAATTATGATGAAAAAGATTGCACTTAGCATACACAGTCAAGAGAAGCAAGAGAGTTAAAAAACTAGCAGAATCAGTGAGCTTGAAGACATTTGCTGATATTCTATGAAAAGTCTTCAAAGTGAAAGAGATATCTGTGTTAGATAACTCTCTGAATTCTGTGAATACAAAGAAGAAGCAGACTTCTGAATAGAGTGTAAGTGAGAATGATGAAGTGAACTCTCATCTCAATGTCTTAAGATCTGAAATATTAATATATAAGAGATACTTGAGTAGGAATTGAGAGATGACTGTAAAAGTATTAGTGAATATAGAAGCTTCTATTCAATATATTGATGATTATATAATTTAAAGACTGAAAGAGATTCACTGAGTGAAGAATCTCTGATATATAAGATTATCTGATAACTGATATTTGATATCATCTGCAAGAGTAAGAGTTTCCTTGCACTTCAGAGAATGATCTTGCTATATTTAAGTGTGAGAGCTGCAGAACATGAAATATGATCTTATTCTCAGACTTGATTAGTTTCAAGGTTCAATTCACAGATTCAATGATGTACATGGTT